>NC_134501.1:5564092-5714092 GCF_040206685.1 Ascaphus truei
AACCCCGAGCAGTATGGCTGTACCCAAAGGGTTAACCCCGAGCGGTATGGCTGCACCCGAAGGGTTAACCCCGAGCGGTATGGCTGTACCCAAAGGGTTAACCCCGAGCGGTATGGCTGCACCCGAAGGGTTAACCCCGAGCGGTATGGTTTTACCCGGAGCGCGTTTAAAGTCCGATTCATTTCACAAGCCAGGGGTTAAATGCATTGAGGTTTTGTACGGTTCTCAAATGGTTTGAACATGTAAATTTCATTATAGATTTGCCCAGTGCAAATATCATCGAGATAGAAGAGACGCTAAATCAACCATCAGCATTTGCTTTAGATAAACTATTAATAATGCAGCTGTTCCCCGTACACTGTGTGCAGCCCAGTTACCAAGTAACACAAGAGTGTGCCCGTCTCTCTCACGTCTCCTGTTTGCCCACCCAGTTGTTGGGTTTCCTTGATCCCTTTCAGATGATGAGCGTTGTGTACTTGCCATGCTGGGGTTTCGGTTCCTAACGGGCAAACATTTTCAAGCCAATGTAAATCCTCTCCTTCTGTTCCTGCAGTGCATCATGTCCCATCCCCTCCTCTTATATCCTGCAGTGCATCATGTCCCATCCCCTCCTCTTATATCCTGCAGTGCATCATGTCCCATCCCCTCCTCTTATATCCTGCAGTGCATCATGTCCCATCCCCTCCTCTTATATCCTGCAGTACATCATGTCCCATCCCCTCCTCTTATATCCTGCAGTGCATCATGCCCCATCCCCTCCTCTTATATCCTGCAGTGCATCATGTCCCATCCCCTCCTCTTATATCCTGCAGTGCATCATGTCCCATCCCCTCCTCTTATATCCTGCAGTGCATCATGTCCCATCCCCTCCTCTTATATCCTGCAGTGCATCATGTCCCATCCCCTCCTCTTATATCCTGCAGTACGTCATGTCCCATCCCCTCCTCTTATATCCTGCAGTACGTCATGTCCCATCCCCTCCTCTTATATCCTGCAGTGCGTCATGTCCCATCCCCTCCTCTTATATCCTGCAGTGCGTCATGTCCCATCCCCTCCTCTTATATCCTGCAGTGCGTCATGTCCCATCCCCTCCTCTTATATCCTGCAGTGCGTCATGTCCCATCCCCTCCTCTTATATCCTGCAGTGCGTCATGTCCCATCCCCTCCTCTTATATCCTGCAGTGCGTCATGTCCCATCCCCTCCTCTTATATCCTGCAGTGCATCATGTCCCATCCCCTCCTCTTATATCCTGCAGTACTGTACATCATGTCCCATCCCCTCCTCTTATATCCTGCAGTACATCATGTCCCATCCCCTCCTCTTATATCCTGCAGTGCATCATGTCCCATCCCCTCCTCTTATATCCTGCAGTGCATCATGTCCCATCCCCTCCTCTTATATCCTGCAGTGCATCATGTCCCATCCCCTCCTCTTATATCCTGCAGTGCATCATGTCCCCATCCCCTCCTCTTATATCCTGCAGTGCATCATGCCCCATCCCCTCCTCTTATATCCTGCAGTGCATCATGTCCCATCCCCTCCTCTTATATCCTGCAGTGCATCATGTCCCATCCCCTCCTCTTATATCCTGCAGTGCATCATGTCCCATCCCCTCCTCTTATATCCTGCAGTGCATCATGTCCCATCCCCTCCTCTTATATCCTGCAGTGCATCATGTCCCATCCCCTCCTCTTATATCCTGCAGTGCATCATGTCCCATCCCCTCCTCTTATATCCTGCAGTGCATCATGTCCCATCCCCTCCTCTTATATACTGCAGTGCATCATGTCCCATCCCCTCCTCTTATATCCTGCAGTGCATCATGTCCCATCCCCTCCTCTTATATCCTGCAGTACATCATGTCCCATCCCCTCCTCTTATATCCTGCAGTGCATCATGCCCCATCCCCTCCTCTTATATCCTGCAGTGCATCATGTCCCATCCCCTCCTCTTATATCCTGCAGTGCATCATGTCCCATCCCCTCCTCTTATATCCTGCAGTGCATCATGTCCCATCCCCTCCTCTTATATCCTGCAGTGCATCATGTCCCATCCCCTCCTCTTATATCCTGCAGTGCATCATGTCCCATCCCCTCCTCTTATATCCTGCAGTGCATCATGTCCCATCCCCTCCTCTTATATCCTGCAGTGCATCATGTCCCATCCCCTCCTCTTATATCCTGCAGTGCATCATGTCCCATCCCCTCCTCTTATATCCTGCAGTGCATCATGTCCCATCCCCTCCTCTTATATCCTGCAGTGCATCATGTCCCATCCCCTCCTCTTATATCCTGCAGTGCATCATGTCCCATCCCCTCCTCTTATATCCTGCAGTGCATCATGTCCCATCCCCTCCTCTTATATCCTGCAGTGCATCATGTCCCATCCCCTCCTCTTATATCCTGCAGTGCATCATGTCCCATCCCCTCCTCTTATATCCTGCAGTGCATCATGTCCCATCCCCTCCTCTTATATCCTGCAGTGCATCATGTCCCATCCCCTCCTCTTATATCCTGCAGTGCATCATGTCCCATCCCCTCCTCTTATATCCTGCAGTGCATCATGTCCCATCCCCTCCTCTTATATCCTGCAGTGCATCATGTCCCATCCCCTCCTCTTATATCCTGCAGTGCATCATGTCCCATCCCCTCCTCTTATATCCTGCAGTGCATCATGTCCCATCCCCTCCTCTTATATCCTGCAGTGCATCATGTCCCATCCCCTCCTCTTATATCCTGCAGTGCATCATGTCCCATCCCCTCCTCTTATATCCTGCAGTGCATCATGTCCCATCCCCTCCTCTTATATCCTGCAGTGCATCATGTCCCATCCTCTCCTCTTATATCCGACAAGACTGGTCTCGTTGTACTGTTTGACCTCATGACTAAATCTATAAAGCAGATTTCCAGTGGCCGTAATGGTCCTACAGTAAACAGAGGATGGCCAACTCCAGTCCTCAAGGGCCACCATCAGGTCAGGTTTGAAGGATATCCCAGCTTCAGCACAGGTTGCTCAGTCAAAGACTGGGCCACTGGTTGAGCCACCTGTGCTGAAGCTGGGACTGATTGAGCCACCTGTGCTGAAGCAGGGATATCCCTAATACCTGGCCTGTTGGCGGCCCTTGGGGACTGAAGTTGACCACTCCTGGTCCTAAGGAGAACTGGATTTTTTGAGGTCTTTGTGCAGAGGTAGGAGGCAGGATCACTCACACTATTGGACATTTCGGTGCTGTTGGTAATGAGGAGGCAATCAATTAACCTTAAGTTATATGCAATGGAAGAATCTGTCTCCGGCGCACTCAGTACGGAGAAATCTTCACTCAAATTGACATTTAAATATGTGTTTTATTTTGCAGACATAGAAAAGTGCAGTGTCCCCTCCGTCAGGTCCAACAGCTGTTGAAAGTACGAAGATTTTTCCATATTGACTGCATTAACGAACCGATACTTCTATTGGATTTTTTTTTAACACATATATATATGCTGAACAGGAGGACAAAGGGAACTGTACCAGCTCGTAACACAAACATAGATAACTGCAGGTTTACCAGTACAACGTTATAATCACACAGCAATCAACGAATGCAATCCTGAGAGTGCGAAAATAAGACTGCCCAGCGCGAACACGTCCAGAAAACAGCGAGGAACAACACATCGCAATGTGATGTTAAGCTACTTTTTTCACAGAAGGAATGGCTTTCCACGAGGGCTGCTGTGCTCTTCCCGACACTGGTGAAATGCAGAATGACTTGCTTGACTGGTTTTGCTAATCTATTTATATTTAGCCAGCTAACACGGTGCCAATCATGTAATAGAATGGGGAGATTAAGAGTCTGCCGAAAGATGAATTGAATGAGTAAACAAGGTTGACGATTCACTTGGTTCTTGTTCTTTCCCAGTCATGTTGCAGCTGAGTTCATTCTGAACTGACTGCTCTGCGTACTACTGTAGGTTGAGTTCATTTCATATCATAAAGTATTTATGCAAGTTCTAACTATCTGTGGCAGGGGTGCCCAATCCCAGTTCTCATAATGACTGAGCCACTGATTGAGCCACCTGTGCTGAAGCAGGGATATCCTGGAAACCTGACCCATTGAGGACTGGAGTTACCCACCCCTGATCTATGGCGAGACAGAAAGATGGATTCCTGAGTGGCTACCATCTGTACGGGGTCCTGAAGCGAAAACTTTTTATTGAATCAAAGCTCTTGAAACCAACAAATCCCCTTCTATAAATGCGGCAGATACGAGAAAGGAAGCATAGAGGTTCAAAAGAAAGAGAATCATCATCAACATAGTCTGCAGGGGTGGTGTCACGGGAGACTCCTGTGGCGGGTAGGATCTCGGTGGCCGGAACAGCACGAGTGTAGTAGGGGTCACAAGCAGGGGTCCGAGGCAGGCGGCAGGTAGCGAAGTCAGGTAATAAGCAGGGGTCCGAAGCAGGCGGCAGGTAGCGAAGTCAGGTAACAAGCAGGGGTCCGAGGAAGGCGGCAGGTAGCAAAGTCAGGTAACAAGCAGAGGTCGGCAACGAGGAGACTGGAACAGGACAGGCGGGGCAGGACAGGGACTGAGAACAGGGAGCAGGGACTGAGACCGGGGAGCAGGAACAAACAGGGACAAGCCAGATTACTAGCAAGGGCCTTTACTGTGAACAGACTATAATACAGGTACAGGTACATAAACAGATCAGGAATCAAAGACAGGCATGTGCATAGGAGTCTGACTAGAAGCAAAGGCAAAAGCAACAGACAGGAAGCAGAGCTATAAAGGACAGAGACAGGAGCAACAAGAAGACAGACAGGCAGACAGAGGAACCCAGAGGAAACAGAAGGCAGCAGCACACCCAGTGGACAAGGAAGCTATGGCTAGGCAGGAGGTCTAGGCGACCCTGACAGGTGGAGAGTGGGGGAGAGTCAGTGGGTCTTGTGAATGGGTCAGGAGGAGACAAGGGAAGGCCCTGAGGACAATGTGGCTAACATTGTTACTTTACAAGTCCACCCAAATAAGAAAACATTGACCTCTAAGGAGTATAATCTATATATGCTAATCATCTGCTCAGGACGTTTTTGGCCAAAAATCCCCATAGACATCGACAGGGGATTCGGGCCGAAAAACGTCCGGAACGGCCGCTTCTGCGTATACAGGATTTACCCCTCAGGCAGACACCCAGTCTGTCTACTGTAGCAAGGTGCAATGGAATTAAAGTAAGATAAGAGCACTGATATACCTAATACATTCTCCTCATTTGCGTTGCATAGTTGTGTGAGATAGAATTTAGAATGTGAAACACTGTTCATCCTATTTGGCCCAGTTCTTAATAGAAATAAAGCCCATTCTTAAAGCACTCACAGTAACTGGTGAAGATGGGTGAACTTTCACTTTAGTTTTTAAGGGGGGGGGGGGGGGGAAACAAGCTTCGCCAAAAAAATACATTCACCAAGCATTAAAATTCAGTGTGTGAGGTCACATGGTCCTTTATAGACCACGATTTACTGTTTGGATACATTCTTGCAATGCCTCACTTGACTAATCCTCTCCCGCTAACCACCACCCAATCACTCTTCTCCCCTTTGCCTCCAAGCTACTTGAGCGACTTGTATACAAACGCCTAACTTTCTTTCCAACCAACTCTGCTTTCTGTCCTCTACAGTCCACTGAGACAGCACTAACAAAAGTGACCAATGACCTGCTCACAGCTAAATCTAAGGGTCATTTCTCCCTACTAATTCTCCTGGATCTCTCTGCTGCCTTCGATACTGTTGATCATCCCCTTCTCCTAAATATTCTCTACTCTATTGGCCTCCATGATGCAGCCCTCTCGTGGCTCATGTCCTACCGATCTAACCACTCTTTCAATGTTTCTGTCTCTGCTATCGCCTCCTCTTCACTCCCTCTTTCTGTTGGAGTCCCACAAGGCCCTGTCTTTGACCTTCTGCTCTTCTCACTCTACACCTTTTCTCTTGGTAAAGTAATGCAATTTTTTGGCTTTCAGGATCATCTTGAAACCGATGACACCCTAATCTATCTCTCCTCCATTGACCTCTCCCCCTTTATCCTGTCCCGTGTCCCCAACTGTCTCTCAGTAATCTCCTCCTGAATGTCTCATTGCTACCTGAAGCTTAATATGTCCAAAACAGAATTAATATTCTTTCCCCCTTCCACTGCCACCCCTAAACCAACACTCTCCCTCACTGCCACCCCTAAACCAACACTCTCCCTCACTGCCACCCCTAAACCAACACTCTCCCTCACTGCCACCCCTAAACCAACACTCTCCCTCACTGTCAATAACACCACAATCTCCTAAACAAGTCAAGCCCGCTGTCTAGGGGTAACCTTTGACTCTGATCTCTCCTTCATTCTTCACATTTAGTCCCTCACGAAGTCCTTCCGTTTCCACCACTGAAATATCGCCAGGATACGCTTTTTTTCTAACTCATGATACAACTAAAATCCTAATCCACTCCCTCATCCTGTCCCGCCCCGATTACTGCAAGCTTCTCTTGGTTGGTATTCCCTTGTCCGCTTCTCCCAACTCCCAATCCATCCAAAACTCTGCTGCCAGATTCATCTCCCTCACTCACCGCTCCACTTCTACTGCTCCTCTACACGTATCCCTACACTGGCTTCCCATAGCCTCTACCTCCCTCACCGCTCCACTTCTACTGCTCCTCTACGCATATCCCTACACTGGCTTCCCATAGCCTCTACCTCACTCACCGCTCCACTTCTACTGCTCATCTACGCATATCCCTACACTGGCTTCCCATATCCTGTACCTCACTCACCGCTCCACTTCTACTGCTCCTCTACGCATATCCCTACACTGGCTTCCCATAGCCTGTACCTCACTCACCGCTCCACTTCTACTGCTCCTCTACGCATATCCCTACACTGGCTTCCCATATCCTGTACCTCACTCACCGCTCCACTTCTACTGCTCCTCTACGCATATCCCTACACTGGCTTCCCATAGCCTCTACCTCCCTCACCATTCCACTTCTACTGCTCCACTACGCATATCCCTACACTGGCTTCCCATATCCTGTACCTCACTCACCGCTCCACTTCTACTGCTCCTCTACGCATATCCCTACACTGGCTTCCCATATCCTGTACCTCCCAAACCGCTCCACTTCTACTGCTCCACTACGCATATCCCTACACTGGCTTCCCATATCCTCTGCCTCACTCACCGCTCCACTTCTACTGCTCCACTACGCATATCCCTACACCGGCTTCCCATATCCTGTACCTCACTCACCGCTCCACTTCTACTGCTCCACTACGCATATCCCTACACCAGCTTCCCATATCCTGTACCTCACTCACCGCTCCACTTCTACTGCTCCACTACGCATATCCCTGCACCAGCTTCCCATATCCTGTACCTCACTCACCGCTCCACTTCTACTGCTCCACTACGCATATCCCTACACTGGCTTCCCATATCCTCTACCTCACTCACTGCTCCACTTCTACTGCTCCACTACGCATATCCCTACAGTGGCTTCCCATAGCCTCTACCTCCCTCACCATTCCACTTCTACTGCTCCACTATGCATATCCCTACACTGGCTTCCCATATCCTGTACCTCACTCACCGCTCCACTTCTACTGCTCCACTACGCATATCCCTACACTGGCTTCCCATATCCTGTACCTCACTCACCGCTCCACTTCTACTGCCCCACTACGCATATCCCTGCACCAGCTTCCCATATCCTGTACCTCACTCACCGCTCCACTTCTACTGCTCCACTACGCATATCCCTACACTGGCTTCCCATATCCTCTACCTCACTCACCGCTCCACTTCTACTGCTCCACTACGCATATCCCTACACTGGCTTCCCATATCCTGTACCTCACTCACCGCTCCACTTCTACTGCTCCACTACGCATATCCCTACACTGGCTTCCCATATCCTGTACCTCACTCACTGCTCCACTTCTACTGCTCCACTACGCATATCCCTACATTGGCTTCCCATATCCTCTACCTCACTCACCGCTCCACTTCTACTGCTCCACTACGCATATCCCTACACTGGCTTCCCATATCCTGTACCTCACTCACTGCTCCACTTCTACTGCTCCACTACGCATATCCCTACACTGGCTTCCCATAGCCTCTACCTCCCTCACCATTCCACTTCTACTGCTCCACTATGCATATCCCTACACTGGCTTCCCATATCCTGTACCTCACTCACCGCTCCACTTCTACTGCTCCACTACGCATATCCCTACACTGGCTTCCCATATCCTGTACCTCACTCACCGCTCCACTTCTACTGCCCCACTACGCATATCCCTGCACCAGCTTCCCATATCCTGTACCTCACTCACCGCTCCACTTCTACTGCTCCACTACGCATATCCCTACACTGGCTTCCCATATCCTCTACCTCACTCACCGCTCCACTTCTACTGCTCCACTACGCATATCCCTACACTGGCTTCCCATATCCTGTACCTCACTCACCGCTCCACTTCTACTGCTCCACTACGCATATCCCTACACTGGCTTCCCATATCCTGTACCTCACTCACCGCTCCACTTCTACTGCTCCACTACGCATATCCCTACACTGGCTTCCCATATCCTGTACCTCACTCACCGCTCCACTTCTACTGCCCCACTACGCATATCCCTGCACCAGCTTCCCATATCCTGTACCTCACTCACCGCTCCACTTCTACTGCTCCACTACGCATATCCCTACACTGGCTACCCATATCCTCTACCTCCCTCACCGCTCCACTTCTACTGCTCCACTACGCATATCCCTACACTGGCTTCCCATATCCTGTACCTCACTCACCGCTCCACTTCTACTGCTCCACTACGCATATCCCTACACTGGCTTCCCATATCCTGTACCTCACTCACTGCTCCACTTCTACTGCTCCACTACGCATATCCCTACACTGGCTTCCCATATCCTGTACCTCACTCACCGCTCCACTTCTACTGCTCCACTACGCATATCCCTACACTGGCTTCCCATATCCTGTACCTCACTCACTGCTCCACTTCTACTGCTCCACTACGCATATCCCTACACTGGCTTCCCATAGCCTCTACCTCCCTCACCGCTCCACTTCTACTGCTCCACTACGCATATCCCTACACTGGCTTCCCATAGCATCTAGAATTCCAGTTAAAACCCTAGTAATGACTTAGAAAGGTCTCAATGACACTGCCCCCCCTTACATCTCAGCCCTCATCCACAAATAAATACCTAAACGCCCCCTACGTTCTGCCCACGACATCCGCCTTTCTTCTCACCTTATGACCTCCTCTCACTCCCGCCTGCAAGATTTCTCCCGTGCTGCCCGCTCTCTCTGGAATTCCCCACCACGCACCATCAGACTCTCCACCAGCTTTCAGATGTTTAATAACTCCCTGAAAACTCACCTTCTCAAGGATCCCTACTCACCTTACCAACACCTAACGTCCCCACCAAAACCTTAATAGTTTCAGCTGTCAGACTGGGCCATATTCTAACCGGAGCCGCACCGTATCCCACAATGAGCAGCCGCCTCACCTGCTCGTTTCAACATTGTCCCTTATTCCCCTTGATTGTAAACTCTCATTAGCAGGGCCCTCATTACCTCTGTATCTGTGTGTGTGTCTGTCCTCACCTTTATGTAACTGTTAATGTAATATACATACTGTATACATTGTACCGCGCCGCGGAATATGTTGGTGCTTCACAAATAAACAATGATAATAATAATAATAATGCAACATTTTTGCAAACGGCAAAACATTTTGTGAACCAATTTTTAAGACATTCACACAACTCTAGTAACTGTACTAGTTGTGGAACTGCTCAGATCCAGAGGCTCTGATTTGCAAAGGTCCAAAATGTAAGAAGCAGACCCACTCTAAAGTGGTCTAGGACGTTTGGCCGCGATCACAAATCGCCACGGGTGCTCCGCCGCCAGGACGACTCGCCACAGGTCACCTTGCCACAGAATAGACACATATGTAACACTATACACTTATATGCTTATTACATGACCAGTAAACTTCATCTGTAGCAGATCATAGGAGTGCCCATTTTTAATAGGCGCAGATATAGTTTAATATTCATATTTCTCAGAGATAGAACAAAGATAAAAAAAAAAGACATATAAAGCTATATATGTACACACGTGCTGCAGACATGTCAGTGACACGCCAGTGACACGCCAGTGACACGCCAGCCCTGCTCCTGGCGGCCCTTGCAGGAAACATTATTACTTTCAATTATCTGATTTTTAAATCCTTCTTCCAAAAGCAGAGTTAATGATCTCTGGAGAAATTAGTATTCAATCCGTTAGCCCAAATTTGGCAGTTCAGATATGGAAATATTATAAGTAATTATCCTGTGTCTTTATCTGACTGCCGCTTAGGTTCTGGGAGAGTTAATGCTTAACCCAAGAGAGACGGCGTGAACTTTTCCCTTTAGTGCAGGTTGTGATGCAGATCAATGGCCAATATCAATAAAAGGAAAAAGTTCTACACAAGCTTTCAAGACTCAAATGTTGTGATGTTCTCTAGCCCAGGGGGGCTCAACTCCAGTCCTCAAGACCCTCCAACAGGTCAGGTTTTCAGGATATCCCTGCTTCAGCATAGGTAGCTCAATCAGAGGCTCAGTCAAAGACTGAGCCTCTGATTGAGGCACCTGTGCTGAAGCAGGGGCTGATTGAGCCACCTGTGCTGAAGCAGGGACTGCTTGAGCCACCTGTGCTGAAGGTGGGAAATCCTTAAACCCTGAGCTGTTGGGGGGTCTTGAGGACTGGAGTTATGCATCCCTGCTCTAGGCTACACCTGAGGCTGTGTCCCCGCTGGTGCTGAGCGCACTCATGCGTGAGAACGGTGACATCACCAACTCCCTAAGCATGAGCACAGGCTGTCCTGTCTATATCGCAAACGGGAGTGGGAGGGGTGGGGGGGGCATTGGGGGCATGTTGAGCGCACTTGAAAGTCACTTTTTTTGTCTCCTCAAGCGCCAAACTTGGGAGAGCGTATGAACGCGCGCGCGCACCGCGTGAGCGGAGACGTCTACATTATAAGTACAAGAAAAAAAGGGGGCAAGCGCCGAGCGCACAGCACGCTCAGCACCAGCGGGGCGCAGCCTAAAGAAGATGTTTGTGTAGATTAGGAAGTGGTTGAACAGAACTTGAGGTGGGATAGGAGAAAACTGTTACCCTCTAACTCAATGAAGGATACACCCCAGCATGGAGATTGGAAGGGGAGCCACAGGAGAGGGAATTTTTAGATTGTAGTCTTCCCAAAGGGGCTATTTAAAGAAGATCCCACGCAGTGTTACCCCGCTCCTGCAGCAGCTGCAACATGTGCCTGAAATTCTGCTGCATTGGTTGAGAATGAATGAAAGATCCCTGCAGAATTAAACACCTATAAAATCGTGGGACATTAACCCCTCTCTCCCTTATGTTCTACCTTTATATTGCATTTAAATTCCCAGAATGAAGTAAATCTTGCTTTTAAAATGTCACCTCCCACAGATAGGTGAGTAATGTAGTTATTCTGTCTGCAACAGACACAACCTACAGCATAAAGTGCATTTCCACTCGAGTAGGGAAAGCATGTTTTAATGTTTACCTTGGCTCTGTGCCAGGCGTTGTTCAGCAACCTGAAGTGAACTTTAGACAAAAACAGGGTCTTCTTTAACCTTCTGCGGGTATAACATGAGGGGTTCAAACATTAACTCCCTACCCTATAACTCTGGAATACTTTACGATGTATATATTTGGGGATTGCGTGGAATATTCTCTAGGCCCAGGGAATGCTCCGTATGGGGTCAACCTGCTACTGTAATCTTTTGTTAAACGAGATCTGTAAGTATAGAAGAGTTTAATGAATGAAGTGGTCTTGTGAATGTGCCCAGGAAACACATGGATACACATAATATAGTTACAATGATTCATCACAATGTGAGCGGATAGTTTTAAACCTGAAGTGTATTGCATTGACCTGACAATTAGGATACATTTCCCTTGCATTGCTACTAGTTCTGTTTTGCCATGCACCCGCTGTAAACCGCTTAACAATGTTAATTTATATGACATATACGCCAATTATTAATGAGTTATATACGCTAATGTGGGTTCAACGGTGGAATTCACTGCACTGGTTCAATGGTCACACGACGAGACCTCCTCAATGGTTCCATGCAAATGCAACATTTGACCCCCAAAAAAGTTTGCATATTTTACATAAATTAAATCTGTACGTTTTCTGTTTGTACCATTCAGAACAAGACACTTTGCAATCTTACTTGGAAGGGAAACTCTTATACTAATCCGTAGAAATCAGAGTTGTTTCTCACATTTTGGATGCGTAATGTATATATCATTTTATTTCAGGTGCATATATTGTATTTGACATAAAAAATAAATGCGATCCAATCAATATCCTACGTGTTTAAAAAAAAAAATCAGTTCTATAGTATTTGTTAATACTTACTACCTTTTTTGTTTTAAAATTCAACACTTACTGTTATTTTTAATGTGCTTTAATACACTGAGCATCCTTTGATCACTATAGCAGGTTTATCCCACCTCCCCAGCAGTGCAAGATTTTTGTAACACTTTCCTGTTTGTGATCATCTGTTGCCAATATTCCCAGCAGTTTGAGCTGCAAGCTGTAACAATAGATAATGTTACCTTAGTAATATAAGAATACATTGTAGCTGCTGAGTTACACTGACTGAAGGATTGATTGAAACTTAAAGGCGGCCATTTAGTGAACCCTGGAAAGCAGAATCTTTGCTGATCGATCACGGAGAACAAATCGATCCGCAGCTTACAGTAGGTAATTAGTTTTCAATAAAAGTAACTTAATTCTGCGTATATTAAAACAAAATGTTTTTTTAAGCTGTTTGGAGGACCTCTTTAAAGTAGCGACCCCTCCACTGTTTGAGTTGAACTCATATTATAATAGTATCTTGTCCCCTGAGCATCGGCACTTACTCATTTTCTAGGGATTGACCGCTCCAACAATACGGCCACCTGATCAAAGCGGACGTGGTGCTTCCTGCGGCCTGGTCACGGTCATGTGATCACCCAGGAGCGTCACATGACAGGTAGCACTCTGGGGCAGCGCACTATAAAAGTTAATATTTCAAAGGCTTATATCTACTGAATGAAGCATCAGATTAAAAAAATGTGTGAGGGTTGGAAAGTACAGGGAGAGATCTCTTAACATATATCAAAAGTCAAATGCAAAAAAATGAGGATTAAACGGTATACAGAAATCATAGCAGACACTTTCTCAATTCCACAAACCTGATGTATGAAATGTTACACTTTCTAACTTCCTCCATCTTTTCCTCCTTCCATTCTGCTATACCAGTGTTTTTTTTAACCTTTTTTTGGTTGAGGAACCCAGAAATTATATTGTGAAATTCTGAGGAGCCACAGCCCTTTCTAATAGCGCGTTTGAGATAAGTTGCATTGTAAGGAACCCCAACCCTCTCTAATAGCGTGTCTGAGATCAGATGCATTGTAAGGAACCCTAACCCTCTCTAATCGCGCGTCTGAGATCAGTTGCATTGTAAGGAACCCCAACCCGCTCTAATAGCGCGTCTGAGATCAGATGCATTGTAAGGAACCCCGACCCTCTCTAACAGCGCGTCTGAGATCAGATGCATTGTAAGGAACCCCAACCCTCTCTAATAGCGCGTCTGAGATCAGATGCATTGTAAGGAACTCCCACCTTCTCTAATAGCGCGTCTGAGATCAGATGCATTGTAAGGAACCCCGACCCTCTCTAATAGCGCGTCTGAGATCAGATGCATTGTAAGGAACCCCGACCCTCTCTAATAGTGCGTCTGAGATCAGATACATTGTAAGGAACCCCAACCCTCTCTAATAGCGCGTCTGAGATCAGATGCATTGTAAATTCTTCTGTATTTGGTACAATTTTCAAATGACCTGGAAACCCTTTAAGGATTCCCAAGGGCTCATAGGAACTCCTGTGAAAACCACTGATTTATACGCATGTTGCCCCGTAAACTTCAAATGACAATAAATATTTATGTTTAATGGCAAAAAAAACAAAAGTGGAAATTAGTTACAGGTTTAAACCAGATCCAAAGCAATCAGGCAGAATGCACTAAACTAATCTGGGAGTTCAAATGATGATTACAGAAACGTACTTTGACCAACTACACATCCCGACAGTGATAGGCTGCGTAGAGACTTTGAAGAGGGGACGTGTGCATAGCCTTGTACCAGGATAACTGATCATGCTTTCTGGAGGTGTGTATGATTTTGGAACATTGCCCACCAATCATGGTATCTGTGCTTTGACCAGCAAATTTACTGCCAATGTACTGTTAAAAAAAAGTGGTCTTTTCCAAAGCAACAAATCAATGCTTAAACATTGATTCACAAGAGATAGTGTCGTTTGGTCTAGTTTTTCCACTGCAGTGTCCAGAGCGGTCTTGTGAAAGAATTGTTCCATATAGAGCTTAGAGCAGGGGTGGGCAATTCCAGTCCTGAAGGGCCAACAAGTCTTCGACTGAGCCACTTGTGCTGCAGCAAGGATATCCTGAAAACCTGACCTGTTGGTGGCCCCTGAGGACTGGAGTTGGCTGCCCCTGGCTTAGAGGATACATATATGCAGATCCCAAATCTGTGTTTATTTTTACGCTTGTGTAAAATATTCTAAGTCGCTGTATTTTAAAATAAAAGCAGATAAGAAATTCTGGGACAAGATTTGGACAGAGCCAGAGAAACTGTTCTTTTTCTCTCTTTTATTTGTATATTAAGGAGTTAAACTCTATGAAGGGAGGAAACAAATAAAGAGCTCTGAAGATGTATAAATCTTATAAAAGGAATGTTTAGCATTTTCAGAATACCTTAAATGCAGCTTTGGCAGACCTGGTGTGTCCCATGCACTTTACATTGTACTTATTTACTTGTGGGAAAGGGTTTGATGCAGCCATACCCTGCCCTGCTAAAGCAGCAATGCGGGTTAACTTAAATATATATATATATATTTAATTACAGGTTTAAAGGTGGTCTCCGGAGCTGAACCCCATTAATTTCAGCTCCGGGGGCCCCCTGCTTCCAGAGATACTTAACCCCATAGTGGACGCTGGTTTCTCTGCAGGCAGAGAAACTGTGTGTCTAATGTAATGGCGGCTTAAATGTCTCGCGTCACACAGGCCAATAGGAAGCCGTGGCGTCATCTGGCGCGGCTTCCCATTGCCACGCGTGACCTGCACCTTTAAACTCTGCAGAGATACCCGCACCCCCTACGGAGGCAAGTATCCCTGGAAGCAGGGCGTCCCCAGAGTGGGAAATAATGGGGTTCAGCTCCAGACCCCCCCCCCCGTTAAAGTTACCCGTATTGCTGTTTTAAGAAATAATTCCTAGCATTGCCCCTTAAATCCGCTGTCCCCTGCTCTGTCCTCTCCGTCCTCTGCTCTCTGTCCTCGCTGTCCCCTGCCCTCTTATTGCGGATATTCTTTCATACGTTTGAAAGTTCGTCTCCCTCGTATATGTCTCTTTTTTCCCCTCATCTACAGAACCTTTTCCCTTCCACTTCCAGCTCACTGAGCTGCAGGGAGGCGCTGAGCTGCAGGGAGGCGCTGAGCTGCAGAGAGACGCTGAGCTGCAGGGAGGCGCTGAGCTGCAGGGAGGCGCTGAGCTGCAGGGAGGCGCTGAGCTGCAGAGAGGCGCTGAGCTGCAGAGAGGCGCTGAGCTGCAGGGAGGCGCTGAGCTGCAGGGAGGCGCTGAGCTGCAGAGAGGCGCTGAGCTGCAGGGAGGCGCTGAGCTGCAGAGAGGCGCTGAGCTGCAGAGAGGCGCTGAGCTGCAGGGAGGCGCTGAGCTGCAGGGAGGCGCTGAGCTGCAGAGAGGCGCTGAGCTGCAGGGAGGCGCTGAGCTGCAGGGAGGCGCTGAGCTGCAGGGAGGCGCTGAGCTGCAGGGAGGCGCTGAGCTGCAGGGAGGCGCTGAGCTGCAGAGAGGCGCTGAGCTGCAGGGAGGCGCTGAGCTGCAGGGAGGCGCTGAGCTGCAGGGAGGCGCTGAGCTGCAGAGAGGCGCTGAGCTGCAGGGAGGCGCTGAGCTGCAGGGAGTCGCTGAGCTGCAGGGAGTCGCTGAGCTGCAGGGAGGCATTGAGCTGCAGAGAGGTGCTGAGCTGCAGGGAGGCGCTGAGCTGCAGGGAGGCGCTGAGCTGCAGAGAGGCGCTGAGCTGCAGAGAGGCGCTGAGCTGCAGGGAGGCGCTGAGCTGCAGAGAGGCGCTGAGCTGCAGAGAGGCGCTGAGCTGCAGGGAGGTGCTGAGCTGCAGGGAGGCGCTGAGCTGCAGAGAGGCGCTGAGCTGCAGAGAGGCGCTGAGCTGCAGGGAGGCGCTGAGCTGCAGGGAGGCGCTGAGCTGCAGAGAGGCGCTGAGCTGCAGGGAGGAGGCGCTGAGCTGCAGGGAGGCGCTGAGCTGCAGGGAGGCGCGGAGCTGCAGAGAGGCGCTGAGCTGCAGGGAGGCACTGAGCTGCAGAGAGGCGCTGAGCTGCAGGGAGGCGCTGAGCTGCAGAGAGGCGCTGAGCTGCAGGGAGGCGCTGAGCTGCAGAGAGGCGCTGAGCTGCAGAGAGGCGCTGAGCTGCAGAGAGGCGCTGAGCTGCAGGGAGGCGCTGAGCTGCAGAGAGGAGGCGCTGAGCTGCAGGGAGGCGCTGAGCTGCAGAGAGGCGCTGAGCTGCAGGGAGGCGCTGAGCTGCAGAGAGGCACTGAGCTGCAGGGAGGCGCTGAGCTGCAGGGAGGCGCTGAGCTGCAGATGGGCGCTGAGCTGCAGAGAGGAGGCGCCGAGCTGCAAAGAGGCGCTGAGCTGCAGAGAGGCGCTGAGCCGCAGGGAGGCGCTGAGCCGCAGAGAGGCGCTGAGCCGCAGAGAGGCGCTGAGCCGCAGACAGGCGCTGAGCCGCAGAGAGGCGCTGAACCGCAGAGAGGCGCTGAGCCGCAGAGAGACGCTGAGCCGCAGGGAGGCGCTGAGCCGCAGAGAGGCGCTGAGCCGCAGAGAGGCGCTGAGCTGCAGGGAGGCGCTGAGCTGCAGGGAGGCGCTGAGCTGCAGGGAGGCGCTGAGCTGCAGGGAGGCGCTGAGCTGCAGTGAGGCGCTGAGCTGCAGGGAGGCGCTGAGCTGCAGGGAGGCGCTGAGCTGCAGGGAGGCGCTGAGCTGCAGGGAGGCGCTGAGCTGCAGGGAGGCGCTGAGCTGCAGGGAGGCGCTGAGCTTCAGGGAGGCGCTGAGCTGCAGAGAGGCGCTGAGCTGCAGGGAGGCGCTGAGCTGCAGAGAGGTGCTGAGCTGCAGAGAGGCGCTGAGCTGCAGAGAGGTGCTGAGCTGCAGAGAGGCGCTGAGCTGCAGAGAGACGCTGAGCTGCAGAGAGGAGGCGAGGAGCTGCAGAGAGGCGCTGAGCTGCAGAGAGGCGCTGAGCTGCAGGGAGGCGCTGAGCTGCAGAGAGGCGCTGAGCTGCAAAGAGGAGGCGAGGAGCTGCAGAGAGGCGCTGAGCTGCAGAGAGGCGCTGAGCTGCAGAGAGGCGCTGAGCTGTAGGGAGGCGCTGAGCTGCAGAGAGGAGGCGCTGAGCTGCAGGGAGGCGCTGAGCTGCAGAGAGGCGCTGAGCTGCAGGGAGGCGCTGAGCTGCAGAGAGGCGCTGAGCTGCAGGGAGGCGCTGAGCTGCAGATGGGCGCTGAGCTGCAGAGAGGAGCTGAGCTGCAGGGAGGCGCTGAGCTGCAGGGAGGCGCTGAGCTGTAGCATAGGAATCCACTCCTTACTTTCCAACCTGTCCCAGAGATCATTATGCGACACACAGAACGCCAGGCACTCACTTTGTTTTAAAGCTGCAGGCCAAGCAATATCTTACATGTGTTTTTTTTTATTTTTAAATCAGTACTGTACTATGAGAAAATACTTGAAGCCTTTTTTTTTTTTTTTACGCTTAATGGCATTTTTAATGTATTATAATGTAACAAGCATTTTATGTTTCAATAGCAACCATTTACAAAGTCACATCCCCTTCCTCTTCTGAGACAGGCTCTGGCACACCCCTTTTTGAGCTTTGCCCTCTCTCTAGCAGTGCACCAATTGTATCTGGTCCCTGCCTGGTCACAAGACCTTCCCCACAGAACTTTGCATCTTTGGTCCTCTTCTGCTGCACTGACAGACGAATCTTCGCTGATCGATCACAGGAGAATGGTTCGATCTGCAAATTAGCTAATTATTTATTGTGTGGATTGTATTAATGCACATATTAAGGGGGGGGGGGTGGTGTCAGCTTGGACAGCTGCTTTAACCACTCAATTGTACCCTAAGGAGAGGTACAGTACCGCATGTCGGAAGCTTTGTACTCATTCTGAAAGTGACAGAGGTACTCCGTGCATTTTCATGCTCTTGCTTCCCAAGTATGGTAATTGTTGGTACAAATATTATGCAAAAAGGTTTCTAGCTCAATTAGTTTTTTTAAACAAAACAGCTACCTTGTCACTAATCAAGGAATAATTAGCTAGACGTGGATAGATTTGCAGTGTATTTGTTACATTTAAACATCAGAAAGATAAACAATATTGATCATAATAGAATATACACACACACATATATATATATATATATATATATATATATATATATATATATATATATATATATATATATACATACACACACACACACATATATATACATATATACACACACACACCCATACATATATACACACAACTTCATGCGATTACTAGACTTATTAAGCAGTGCAACGCTTGTATAAATAAGCAGGATCGGCATCAGTTTTCGCGGGGCCCAGGACTGGAATTTTCTCCAGGGTCCCTACCCCGTGTTGACGGCCTTTTCGAAACTCCCCCTTTTTCTCATATTCTCCCCTTCTCTCACCCCACTCTGTTTCTCACACTCCCATCTCTATTTTTATCTCCCCTCCCTCACACCCCCACGTCTCTCCACCCCTATCGCTCAATCACTCACTCCCGCCTATCTCGCTCACCCTCCTTCTTACACCTCTCCCCATCTTGCTCAAACACTCCCCCCCATCTCGCTCTCCCTTCAGTCACATCCTCTCCCCATGTATGTCACTTCCCACTCAACCCCCCCATCTTACACCCTCACCTCTCCCTATGGCTCACTCTCCCGCCCTCCTCCTCTCAATGCCCCTTCCAACCCCCCCATATCACTCAATTTTACCCCTCAATAACATCCCCCTCTCTACACTCACACATTTAACCTGGTGGGGGAAGAGAGTCGTCCAGAGCTGCGTCGATCCCGCAGGCGGACATTGAGCACGACTTTCATTGAAAGCTGGGCCGCAGCTGGAGAGAGCTGGGGCCCAGCCCCCAGATGCAGATGTTGGGCCTGACCCAACTTTCAGCACCGGCCGTGCCCCCCCCCACTGCTGCTTGGGACAATTGTCCCAGCTCTCCCCCCCCCCCCCCTCCGACCGGTCAGCCTTGTTAATAAGCAGTATATTTATTAAGCAGTGCAATGCCACAAGACACCTTACAGACAATTCAGGAGGTCGGTAATGTGGATTCGGTCCGAGCACACCTTATTACACATGGCTGCTGAGCCCTTTGTTCTTGGGATTTCAGAATTGAATTAGTTGAGAAATGAATAAGTAGATCGAACAGAAGTTCCCTATAGCAGGGGGTGGCCAACTCCAGCCCTCGAGACCTCCGCAACAAGCTCATTTTCAGGCTATCCCTGCTTCAGTGTGACCCACCGCTCCGCCTAGATTAGATGTCAAGGTAAAAAAAGTCACAAAGTACAGAGGTGCAAAGGGATGATATACATCTCGTGTTCACAACACTGTGTGAAACAGAGCATTCACACTAGATCCCTAGCCGATTGCACTCCGGGTACATGGGAGGTATTAAGTACGACTAGGTATTAGGTAGAGCTAGGGTATATACCAAAAGTAACAAGATAGAAAACAATTGTTTTTTTTATTAATAGTCCACAACGACACAAGTGCTGAATATATGTACAGTCACGGCTATAATGTCCTGGGTAAATATCTGGGATAGTAGCAGTACTAGTGTGTATTTGCTAGTATCCAGAGCAATGAAGTATATAATTTTAAATGGAAATGAGTGAAAGATCCACTATATACTTCAGTATGGAAGCGGTATAGCACGGTATGTCACAACCTCTGCGGGACGGTATACATCACCGAGCAACGTCCAAGCACAGCAGAGCAGGTCGGGGTGTGCAGTGGGGAGAGAGGATGGGAAGTATGGCCCTGTGCATCGGACTTGTATCTCTCAGTGCACATATAGATCTCTCAGTGCACATATAGAGTATGTATGACATCCACACTACCTACGCAGACAGCCCGGTACCCTAGTATTATAGCTCTATAAGTGACAACCGCTTGGTGATATTGGTGCCTTAATCACTAGAGCTTGGAGAGTTAATGAGCTTCTAAGTATGGGTATAACAGTCAAACCGTAGTGGTGAACGCTGTAACAATGTATCCATATGCATAGGAATAGTATCAAGCAGCCGCCATACAACCGTGTCTCGTAGTATGCGTCCAAATACTGGCCACCTCGCTCATCGACGCCACGACTAAAAATCTGTGCTGAAGCAGTGATATCCTGAAAACCTGTGCAGTTGGTGGCCCTTGAGGACTGGAGTTGGATACCCCTGCCCTTAGCGAATGTTTAAATGCTGAAAACACTTCATTTAATAGGAAACAAACAATACATTTATTCAAACGTTGCCTAAGAAGTCAGGTTTCATTGAACAAATGCATCCATTCGGCAACAACTGCATTTTGGAAAGTTCTGCATACTGAAGCTGGAATAGAATTATTTAGAAGAACGTTGGTGCACCTTTGTCATCATGTTGATGGAAATGATGGTGCTACATGGTTGCCCTAATGAAAACCGTGTGTGTTCCAGGCTAGTACGATGCACGTTGAAAGTAATTTAGGCACAAAGGGAACGTTCACTAAGTGCCAATGTGGAGTATTAAACCGCCAGTCATGTCTATGGCAGTTAGCACCGGATCGGGGTATGAGACCCACCCCCTCCCCCTGGCACTTGTTGAATCTTGGCTATTGTTCTGCTCCACTCTCGTATTTTCTGTGGGAGAGATAACAGCAGAGGAAGAACACGCTCTCTCTGCGGTGTCTGGCTCAAATGCAGTAGTTACAAAACGGGGGACGGATTATTAAGTAAAGGAACAATTACATGGGTACAGGTACCATACAAGTACAGATGCTGTGACAGTACATACTTGCCGGTGATGGAAGTTCTGGTAATTACGGTGCTACAGTCCATGGTAACACGTATGGCACAAGAAACATTTATCATTTTAATGGTTTCATTTGATCACTAATAGCACACTTTCCTAACTCTACCCCATAAAAAAAAGTAAGTATGTTGCTAAAGGAAAGGTGCTGTATACTTCGCAAGTTTTAGATAAGTGGCTTAGTCGGCCGCTCTGCAAAAGGCCACCTGAGTCACACTTCTCTTCTGCCCAGTACTTACTAGGTCACAGATGGATTATCTGATACAAGACTCATGGATACTCGGTATACATAGACAAATAATGGGATTTACTTGGCTATCTTGTGATCTGAATGAAGTTGTGAACGTGGCACAGAGTGGCAGAGCCGCCATGGAGATTATAATTCTGCTACATTCCCAGGTGGTGAACCGGACATATAAAAGCAGCCACCCATCCATCGGGTGATGCTGTGTTCATCAAGCCTGGCAGTTATTCTTGGTCAAACTGTGCACTTTATAAAGAATCAGGAGAACTAGAATAACATGGTCTCCGTTGACCTGGTTTTCTCGGAAGGGTCCAGCAGTGGGGCAGAGATGAAGCTTATGCGAGGAGACTTGACTAATGAATACACCGTGTAAGCCGGGTGTACGGGGTGTGAGAGGGGCAATTCCAGTCCTCAAGGGCCACCAACAGCTCAGGATATCCCTGCTTCAGCACAGGTGGCTCAGTCTTTGACCGATTGAGCCATCTGTGATGAAGCAGGGATATCCTGAAAACCTGATCTGTTGGTGGCCCTTGAGGACTGGAGTTGCCCACCACATAAGCATGACATGGATCACGGTGAGAGCCCCCCCACAGGACGGTAACATACATATTAAGATGTAATAATAGGAAACCCGACAGGTGGCGTGATAGAGCTTTAAATAAAGAGTGGAAATATAAATGGTGCTATTACACACAATGGCCGCTTACCTGCATCGGAACACAGGGATTGGCATAGCTATATCCAGAATAGCAATGCCAAGAAACATGTTGGACATAGAAGTATAGTATCTCCATATTTCCTTTCATTTCCCCGTTACGAACGCCATCAATTGACTGATCCCACATACAAAAATCATCAATATACTCATTGTTGAAGTGCATTTATTTGGTAACTTATATTTTAATACGTACGAAAACCAACCTAATCATGCTCTTGCCAAACTTGTATCCATTTGGCAAAGACTGGTGTTTTATATCAAACTAACGGATGGTTCGATTCCTTTAAATGTAAAATGATTAGAACAATCCTTCAGTTGTCGCATGTTGCTCGGATACTCGCTTAATAGAAAATCAATGTCGCATTTTAGATTGTGAAGAGAATAAAAGTGAATCGCTGGAAGGCCACGAGAAGATTACTGGCTGCCGGGCTTTCCCCAAATCCTTTCACAGTTGTTGGCTGAGCACCACCTGATCCAACGCCTTGTTGCCGTCCTTTGCCATGAAGGATTCGATTTCCCCCACCGTCCGCGGCACGCATGTGAGTAATTCCATGCCGGAAGCGGTCACGGCAATATCATCTTCAATACGCACCTACACGGCAGAGAGATGCATATTAACCCCGTCATATAGAGACATTGTTATCTATCTCCTTTAGCAGCTGGCAAAGCTAAGGTGAAAGGGTTATTTCTGTGCTAAATGTCCGCGTGCAAAAATAACCTTTGCCGGTCCCCCAATGCCAAAGTAGGGGGCAAACATTTTGCAAACCGAACACAGATATCTTAAGGAATTACAAACGAGTAGGCCATACATGGTTTCACATTTGTAAAACCCTTGCACCCTGCGCACGAGCTGCAATCTGATTTCCGCTACAAAGTATTGTAATGCGACGACCTTCGGTGCTATAGAACCCGATTACATATGACTCTTCAACGCACAGCATTAGTTCCACCACAGGGGGTTAATTATTTAGCAATAATTAGTTATGTTAATTGCTAGCTAAGTAAAGTAATATCTTCTGCCTACTGTTTATAGGTTAAACTGTACAAAGGAACATTTAGCAGCAGTAATCCTACATCATGTACACACGTCAATATCCGTTATGGTTTTCAAGGTGGTCTGAAGGTGCAGAAAATCCCTACTGTACGTCACTGACTGTAATCGTCACACTGTAACGTGGGCGCTGCATTTGTGAAAAGGGATTAAATAACTTCTTCCCCATCACCGTAACTCATTAGCGTAGAAAGGATATATTTTCTTAAACTACTAAACTTGTATCTTTGAAGAAATTAAGTTGCTGTGATGTCGGCACTGCCAGCTGTACCAGAACATAGGACTACCGCGTAATCTTGGTATGTTATCAGAGTGAGATATGGACCTGCAGGAACAGCAGTTTCCCGGATATTGCCCATTTACACTCGCACTCATATTGATGACTCCGCTCACAGCTGCTTAATTGTTCTTGACCTTTTTAACTATAAATAAAACTTGGTGACATTTGTACCTTATTTCTACTTGTTTAATCCACGAGTTCAAATGAAATGAGTCACTTTGAAATAAATTGCTTTGTATAGTCTTTACTTAAGCATGTTGTAATCAGTTTAAAGATAAGACAAAGTGGGATTTAATATGCTCACATGGCCACACTATAACACCAATGTGCTAAGGATCTGAACAACAGCCAAGGGGGTGGGGGAGAGAGAAGGATGTGGGGGGAGGGGGGGGGTGAGAGAAGGATGTGGGGGGAGGGGGGGAGAGAAGGAAGTGGGGGGAGGGGGGAGAGAAGGATGTGGGGGGAGGGGGGAGAGAAGGATGTGGGGGGAGGGGGGAGAGAAGGATGTGGGGGGAGGGGGGAGAGAAGGATGTGGGGGAGGGGGAGAGAAAGATGTGGGGGAGGGGGAGAGAAAGATGTGGGGAGAGGGGGGAGAGAAGGATGTGGGGGGAGGGAGGAGAGAAGGATATGAGGGGAGTGGGGAGAGAAGGATGTGGGGGGAGGGGGGAGAGAAGGATGTGGGGGGAGGGGGAGAGAAGGATATGGGGGGAGGGGGGAGAGAAGGATGTGGGGGGAGGAGGGAGAGAAGAATGTGGAGGGAGGGGGGAGAGAAGGATGTGGGGGAAGGGGGGAGAGAAGGATGTGGGGGGAGGGGGAGAGAAGGATGTGGGGGGAGGGGGGAGAGAAGGATGTGGGGAGGGGGGAGAGAAGGACGTGGGGAGGGGAGAGAGAGGGACATGGGGAGGGGAGAGAGAGGGACATGGGGAGGGGAGAGAGAGGGACATGGGGGGGGTGAGAGAGAGGGACATGGGGGGGTGAGAGAAGAGAGAGAGACATGGGGGGGAGAGAGGAGAGAGAGGGATGTGGGGAGGGAGAGAGAGAGGGACATGGGGGGTGAGAGGAGAGGGACATGGGTGGGAGAGAGGAGAGAGAGGGACATGGGGGAGGGGGGGGAAGGATTGTGTCAGACCGGGGCAAGTCCATTCAACATAAAAAAAAAACAAAGCATTTCGGAACCCTGTGTGTTTTTATGGGGTGGGAGGGGGTGCACGGGTAAATATTCCCCTAGGGCATCAAATATCCTTGCACTGGCCCTTAACACTCGTAAGAACAATCATCAAATATAAAATAATTATGTACTATGAGACCCGCTTCCTCCAGCAGGGTTTTCTCAGAACCAGAACTGCATTTCTCAGCATCCCATTCTGTGAAGTAGGGAGGTCCGTTTCAGGGACACCCACAGAGGACTTCAGAGATTGTACGCATGGAAGTCACAATGTGCTGGACTGGTTTTGGGATGTACTACGGTCACATTAAATACCATATTACTACTTAACATGTGCAACATATGAACAGTTTCATTCCTCCACATTTGGGGGTACTCACCCCACCAAACCCTCGGAAACGCTGCAGCACTTCATTGTTGATGAAACACGATTGGGCGGGGTCAGCCCATGCCTGGTCCAGCACATGGTCAATAAAGTAGATGCCTGGTTCAATGGTCAGGACCATCCTTTCTTGCAGAACGCGGGCAGTGCGGAGGCTTTTCAGGCCAGGTAAGTCAATGCGGTCAACTCCCTAGGAACAAAGAACCGCTTCAGTATACTTTCCAACCAAGGTAGCAATACCATGGAGTAGGGTGCGCTGGATTTACAAGAACGTAGAAGCTCTAACTGTCTTAACCATGTTGTGACATCACAACAGACAGTTTGTGTTCTCTCTCTAAATCTGACCACAGTCAGTCTGGAACAATTGCAAGAGTCACGGACAATGCAGGTTCTCTGGAAACAGCGCGCATAACCGATGACATGATGCCGTGCTACCGTGATCGCTAGAATGTCACGATAGAGCTGAAGAAGCAATATGTCTCCAAACCAATTCTAAGTGCCCACAAACTGTCCGTAAAATAACACTGCAGCAGACAACTACTGTAGCATTTTGCTGTAACGTATGTTATCGAATGACTTCACTTAACATGATATGAGCAGCCAAAAAGTCAACAGAAAACCGCCATGAAATATATATGTTATTCTGTCACTGAGAAATTAGAATCCAAACTCTGGAACACAGAATATGACTTACTCCAACTTCTAATAAGTGGAAAAGTATATTTTGGCCACCGACAGAAAAACTAATCAGGGAGTGTGAACAAAAAATGGAATCAATTGTTGGACAAAACATTGGTGTATAATAGGTCTGTCCCACGTCCAAGCAGTGTAGAGCCAAACTTATATCGGCGATGTCACCGAGTGGGTCTCATCCGCGTGAGGACATGAAAAGCAAGTTCAATTACCTCCCTCTTCCAAACTTCTGGTGCTCTCTCGCTGTGTGTGTGTGTGTGTGTGTGTGTGTGTGTGTGTGTGTGTGTGTGTGTGTGTGTGTGTGTGTGTGTGTGTGTGTGTGTGTGTTGCACGGCCTAGCCCTCACGTCTTTATTATATACATTGCCTATTCGTATTTACCATCTTGATATTTTAATTCACGGAATACAGTATGTTTGCTCATTAAACTAGCACATCCTGCAGAAGATACTTGCTAATTCACAGTAAATCATTGATTTCATTCTGATTAACATTTCGGTCCTGCCCAGACCAAGTATTATTTATAGATAGAAAGTTCTTAAACCTAAAAAGATGCAGATTTTTTTTTAATTAAAAGTCCTTTTTTCATCTCGATTTTGTATTTCTTCGAAGCAATTACAGATTGGGGCAGTGACTGAATATGTACGCATCTCCAAACGGCCCATGACCCTGCTTAGGATATAAGGAATAGAGGGGCTGTGTATTTTCTTGTTATTTGGCAACCTCCAAATTATATTTGGGGAATTTGAAAAAAGAAATTGTTTCTTAGAAATTAAAAAACCGGGTGAACCAGGACTGCTGCTATAAAAACACATTTCAGCTAAAAACCTTTTCTGTGTATCTGCAAAGGAGAGTGTGTGTATAATATATATATATATATATATATATAAAATATTTATTTCCACCATAAATGTACTTTTGCGGTTATTTAAAATACATAGGCTACTGTAATTAATCGCTTCACTCATCAGTAAAATTGTTTCCAAAAACACTAACATCACCAATTTTCTGGAGAATTGAATGATATCTTGCACTCTCAATCTTAATTCTGCCTGCAGAGCACATTATACCGTGTGTTGCATCAATCCTCGATTGACAGTGGACAAACTTGGACCCATTCTGTTGCCAGTACTTTACAACTAGTTGGCTGTTCTAAGACCAGCACAGATCAGCCCCAGTTTCTGATGTCAGTATTGGTTCCGCCATGAGACACTTAACTAAAACATTGTTGGAGGGAGAATGGCTTATTTGGCTCTTACTCTTTGTCTCAGTTTTCTGGGTGACTGAATTCTCTCTCAACTCTTTTTGTGCTTGGCTGAATTAATGTGGCTCTCAAGGCTGCAGCTAAATGTTGGAGATATAATCCAACTACTTGTAGGTTGTTCTAAAATGCATTGTACGGGATACATTTCAAATATATTTAGATATGTTCTCCATTAATCTTACATGTCCCACATTTCCATGTTCATATGGCTACCAGGTTCATTTCCATAATGAAGTTAGAGATCAATATTAAATGTTGACATAATTTCATAACAAATGAGAGATTAAGGATGTAGAGATTTAAAACAAAATGTGTTTATCTTCAGTTCATATTTCCTCATAGCAGAATCCAATACATGATGTCAGTAGTTTTCTTTCTTGTAATGCTAAACCAAAGCTCCAATAAAACATATCACAACACACAAAGAAACCAACACAAACCCGTCCAACTAATAGAATAATAAAACATAGAATGTCTTATCTCGCACTTCCAAGTTTCCTCCATTAGTAACTTGAAACCAGCAAATACCTTGTATTATAATAAACAGAACTACAGAGAGAACAACAGGAGTTACAACATGGCAACGACAGAGGAAGAGCTCACGGAACTGGGCCTTCCATTAACTACTATACGGATGGGGCACACAGGGATCTTACTGCGCCACCAATTACAGAATAAAAGATAAAGAGAATAAAACTAAATGATGACATGACAGTGAAGACGTCTCCTTTACCGACACAATCCCACATTCGCCTCTTCACTCAGTTGCCGTTCCGCTCTGCCCTGTTCTAGGACCTCTACTCTTCCCAAGGAAAGTAATGAGGGGATTTAGTTTTCACTACCACCTTTGTGCGGATAATACCCAAATCTACCTCTTCTGTAGTCTCGTGTCAGGGACCGTCTTTCTGCTATCTCTTGACGCCTGTACCTGAACTCTCACTTGCAATATAAGGCGCCACTATCTCGCTAATAACCCAAGACAGATGCTTAAGTGCCACATGCCGCAACGCTGCTGGAGGAGGGCAGCTGGCCATGGTCGGTCCCCGTCACTTATTATTTTTTTACATGGGGCGCCCCGCTGCCAGCATGCTCCTTTGGTCCCACAAAACCTAAAGACGGCCCTGGCAGAATCAGTAGCTCAGTCGTTGATTGAACCTCTGAGCCACCTGTGCTGAAGCAGGGATATCCTCAAAACCTCACCTGTTGGTGGCCCTTGAGGACTGGAGTTGGCCACCCCTGGTATAGTCATATTGATGACATCTCACCTAGAAAGCTATATAACACACCACTCCTCTGTGTTCTTCTGAACGGATTGGCCTGTATTCTCTCCCACACAATTTACGTTATGCTCACGATTTAACATCTCCTCGCTTTCCTCATTAATCCCTCTCATTCCCGCCCCCGACACTTCTCCCGTGCATCACCTCAATTATGGAATTCCCGATCACACACAATCAGACTCTCCCCTAAAGTTCCCTTAAAGCACACTTTTTTTTAAAAAATTAGGCCAGACTTTCTTCTTTTACAATTCCTCCAAAAACTGCACACTCACAGGCCCAAAGTTGTTGGCTAAATCCATGCTGAGAAGCACTATTCCTCGAGTCTCCACTCCCCACATTTTTAGATCGTAGGATTCTTGGCGAAGGGACCTTCTTTTTTTAGTGTCCATTTGTATTAAAGCAGCAATACAACATTCCTCTTTTAATATGTAAAGCATGTGACAATGTATCATTCTATATTTTTACGTAAGCTGGCAATCGTTTGGTGCTCCTGTTATACATCTGTAAAAATCCTGATTGTGTGCCTAACATAATGGCCGCCTTTCAGTTTCAATCAATCCTTCAGCCGGTGTAACTCAGAAGCTACAATGTAATCGTATATTACCAAGGTAACATTATCAATTGCTAAAGATGGCAGCTCAGACTGCTGGGAACATTGGCAACAAATTATCTCAAAAAAGTGTTGTAAATAACTTGCACTGTTTTCTAATACTACAGAACTGATTTATTAAAAACAAAACAAGTGTTCACATGTTTTGCCGCTTTAAGGCAGAAATCTCTCTGACCTTACCTCCACACCCCTCCCCCCCCTGATGGTATCCAGGGGGCCCCCAAAGCTGGGCCACAGTATTTTCGGTTCCTGATATACATACTGGCGTTACTTGTTTCGCGCTAGATTTTAAATGTCCGCCCAATAGGATGCTACAGCGCGTGATGTTGCAGCTTCCTATGGGCCATGCAAGGGGACAAAAATGCTGGTACCTTCGCTGGTAAGTAATTTCAGGAACCGAGGTGTCTCCAGAGCTGAATAGTTCAACTGCAGGGAACCCGATGGTGAAATAAGAAAGCACTGACCTCTGGATAACCTCCGACATCATGGACATCAATTCCAAGGAAATGTCCAAGACCATGTGGCATGAAAACTGCACCCAGATGAACCTTCATCATGTCATCAACATTGCCTCTCAGGATGCCAATTTTGGTTAGTTCCTCCAGATGGACTCTGTCAGCTAGACGATGCATATCTGGCCAGGCGACGCCTTAGAGACAACAGAAGACATATCTATTATAGTTTCTTTAAAAAAATAAATCTAGTGTAAAGGGCACTGGCTACATTATCACAGGCAATCCGAAGTATATGAAAACATTGAGGTGATGGTGCCAGCAATGGGGATCTTTTGTAAGGTACAGTATTTTTTTAGAAGCGCTTCATAAAGACAATGCATTTCTGTTTTAGCCATTCATTCTGTAAATGTAACAGCCGTTATACAGTATAGAGCTGATCTTGTAAACAGCTACTAATTAGCACACAGTTGATATGTGTTCAAAAACTTTAGCAGCAGTTTTCACATTTAAATGTGATGGCAGACTTATCCAAGGATAATCCGGCCAATATTCAAAGTAATAGATGAAGAAGATTTTGTTGAGTACGAGGAACAGTTTAAATTCTCTTAAATACTTTAGACGATAGAAAAGAACAAAACTAAAAAACAATTTTCCCCTAAACATCCATTCCCTCCACATGAGTTTTGGAAAAGGACGCTGTCAAAGCACCCAGCCAAGTGTCGGGTTCTCTGTATAAATGATCTAGAACACACCAGGAGAGGAAACAGAACTGTTCACACTCTCCATAAACATTTAAAAATACATGTATTAGGGCAGAAACCATAAAAAGACTAATTTAAAAGTTACGTTACAAAAAACATGATTTACTGTTTAAAAAACAAACAAAAAAACCCCAAAGTATTATAAATGTAGATGAAAAATGTTAGGATAAATAGGAGATTGTAGCCGATTAGTGTGGCACTGGCAACACTTGGAAGCAGAATCATACAAAGAACGAAACAAAGTGAGATGTGAGGAGCTCTAAGCCAAATCAAACAGATTGGAATAGAATAATTATTGTCGTAGTGAGTGAGATTCCTTCAAAATCAATGAGGCCAAGAAAGGAATCAATCTAAAGCTTGGAATCCGTCCTTCCCCAAGTGGCAGATCCCAATGTATAGTAACTCTGCCATCTTCTATTCTCAAACATTAGTTATCCAGAACAATTTCTATCCAACATTCAGCTCTCCAGAGCAGTATCCAGCTAATACAAACATATACTGTACCATGCATTTGCTTACTAGCAATCATACAGAATCATCTTCGTCACCACTTGGAACCAGCGTGCAAAAAGTAATAAATCAGCCAGTTTATGTAAACATCTTACTTGTAGTATCATGAAAATGTATTGAAATACTCAGGGGGAAAAAGTCATGCATTTTATGCATAATAAAAAATGGCATTGTTATTTTTTTTTTATACGTCCTATTGGTATTTCTTAGTGTGCCTTTCTTACGTGGAGTATGAAACCACTATCATAGTCCCAGGTAGTTTCCTTGATTTTGGGGTGCACACATATAATTAGAGTTGCAAAAATGCCCAACTGGCATGGATAATATGCAGCAAGTATAAAATGTGGTTACAATACATTAAAATACAGACAAAACAGCACCTAAGAACCGCAGTCCGTATTAGAATGGGTATTTTACAGTATATGCTTCGGTTCCATTGACACATACTGTACAGAGCATTGCAAGATTTCCTAGCCTTTCTTTTGGTTAAGAAGGTTAGATCGGTGGATATTCTGCATGAAACCTTTTTTGTTCCCCAATAGCCGCTATCCTAGCAGGTCAGATAGTTAGACTGGAGTGTCCTTGGACTTTGAGAGAACTGTGCCCAGGAAAATCTGCTGATTATGTGTCTACTTCACTTGCTGCCAAATGATAGAATGTGTAATACAGGTCACTGAACCAATGACTGGGCCTCCCAGAGTGGCCCAGTAACCATATCGTTCTGATTGGTCGGCTGCCATCCAGTAATTATTGGCAGAGAGAGCACAGAATAACCACCTTTCCCAATACTATCCACAGGGGAAATATTTATCTTATTTAGAACAGCAGAGAGATTACAATAACGGTCCTAAAGAATAATGGTCCGTGAAGAAGCATTGTGAATATAGAGCAGACACTTTTGTAATGTAACTTGTTCTTACTGGAACACATTTATACTAGTTAGATCTTAGCAAAGTATACTGAGGTTTAAAAAAACAATCCAAGCATCTTAAAAAAAAAAATCTTTTGGGTTTTAATATATGCGGCCTTTGCTTACCTTTGTTGAAATCTAATGACCTAAGCTGCTGATCGATTTGTTCTCTTGTGATCGATCAGTAAAGATTCTGCTTTGCTGGGTTCACTAAATGGCAGCGTTTCAGTTTCAATCAATCCTTCAGTCAGTGTAACTCAGCAGCTACAACGTATCCTGATATTACTAAAGTAAGATTATCTATTGTTACAGTTTACAGCTCAAGCTGCTGGGAATACTGGCAACAAATGATCACAAACAGGAAAGTGTTACAAATAACTTGCTGGGAAAGTGGAATAATGTCTGCTATAGAAATCAAAGGACGCTCAGTATATTAAAACTAGATAAAAATTGCAAAAAAAAAAAAAAAGAAGTAGTATTATCTAATACTACAGAGCTGATTAAAAAAACCATGTCATATATAGCTTGGACTGCTCCATTAAAATACAAGTTTTGCCATGTGCAAAGTGATGAGAACACTACCAAAAATCTAGAAATGAAAGATGGATAACTTAAAATAAAACACTGCTACCACCCACTGCATAAAACGTGATGTATATGGCACGTCGTATCGTAATCGCAATGGTGCAAGTACCAATATTGGTATGTCTTTATTAGGAGAGGGAATTCTGCATACATATAACATACATGTGTACACACACACACACACACACACAGTTTTGTAACCAATGTGTAGCCGGATGCTTCAGCACTGGAAAAGTTAAAACAGAAGTTGTCACTAATAATTTTAGCACGGAATTGCTGAGAAGTGAGGCTCGTTAAACCGCTCGCTGTTCTGCACATTATTTGTGGCAATGTATCACATTTTTTGCAGCATTTCTCTCGTTGCCACTAGTAGTTGCAATGCAAATATCTGTTAAATGTATGTTCCCGGTAATCTCCGAGTCTGCAGACGAGGGTAAAAGATCACGGCCTCGCCTGACAGTGCCACAGAAAAGCAGACGGACTGTGCAATTCATGTCTCAGATACTGAGCCACTAGAATGAGATAAGAGTTGCTAAACGTGTAACAAATCCAGCTGTCAGGAGCAGGAAAGCTGTTAAATGGTCTACATCTGTAACATGTAAGACTGCAGCAAGCTACAGTAACTCAGGCATGTCTGTGGCTAAATTTCACACAGACGGCAAAGCAGGTGATGTGTAAGCGTCCCGATTATAAACAGTGAGGGGCTTTCTTGGTACAGTGAGTACTGGGGTAATACACAGTTAACAATGCACTAACTTGTTCCGTTTAAAGAAGAAATACAAGCAGCACTTTAAATAAAAAAATTAATTTTTTTTAATATACGCAACATTTCATTATCTTTATTGAAAACAAATTACATAAACTGTCGATCAATTTGATCTGCTGTGATTGATCAGCAAAGATACCAGGGTTCACCAAATGGCTGCCTTTTCAATCAATCCTTCAGTCAGTGTAACTTAGTACATACAATGTATTCTTATATTTCTAAGGTAACATTATCTATTGTTACAGTTTGCAGCACAAACTAATGGGAATATTGGCAACAAATTATCACAAACAGGAACGTGTTACAAAGATCTCGCGCTGCTAGCGAGGTGGGAAATCAAAGAACGCTCAGTCCTGTATATTAAAACGCATTAAAACTGGCATTAAGAGTGGAATTAAAATAAATAAATAAATGTAGTAAGTATTATCTAATAAAATACACCTGTAAGATATTGCACGAATAGTTCCTTTAAGCCAATATTAACACATTGTGACCTGTGCACTGACCCATGACTAGGTATATTGAATGGGTTTTACGTAGCGCTTTACAGAGACATTTTGCAGGCACAGGTCCCTGCCCCGTGGAGCTTACAGTCTGTTTTTGGTGCCTGAGGCACAGGGAGATAAAGTAACTTGTCCAAGGAGGAATTGAATTGAGTTGAACCAGTTTCCCCTGCTTCACACTCAGTGCCAGTCAGTGTCTTTACTCACTGAGCCTCTCCTTCTCACAGGCTCCCCTGCTTCACACTCAGTGCCAGTCAGTGTCTTTACTCGCTGAGCCGCTCCTTCTCCCAGGCTCCCCTGCTTCACACTCAGTGCCAGTCAGTGTCTTTACTCGCTGAGCCGCTCCTTCTCCCAGGCTCCCCTGCTTCACACTCAGTGCCAGTCAGTGTCTTTACTCACTGAGCCGCTCCTTCTCCCAGGTTCCCCTGCTTCACACTCAGTGCCAGTCAGTGTCTTTACTCACTGAGCCGCTCCTTCTCCCAGGCTCCCCTGCTTCACACTCAGTGCCAGTCAGTGTCTTTACTCACTGAGCCGCTCCTTCTCCCAGGCTCCCCTGCTTCACACTCAGTGCCAGTCAGTGTCTTTACTCGCTGAGCCGCTCCTTCTCACAGGCTCCCCTGCTTCACACTCAGTGCCAGTCAGTGTCTTTACTCGCTGAGCCGCTCCTTCTCCCAGGCTCCCCTGCTTCACACTCAGTGCCAGTCAGTGTCTTTACTCACTGAGCCGCTCCTTCTCCCAGGTTCCCCTGCTTCACACTCAGTGCCAGTCAGTGTCTTTACTCACTGAGCCGCTCCTTCTCCCAGGTTCCCCTGCTTCACACTCAGTGTCAGTCAGTGTCTTTACTCACTGAGCCGCTCCTTCTCCCAGGTCCCCCTGCTTCACACTCAGTGCCAGTCAGTGTCTTTACTCGCTGAGCCTCTCCTTCTCACAGGCTCCCCTGCTTCACACTCAGTGCCAGTCAGTGTCTTTACTCGCTGAGCCGCTCCTTCTCCCAGGCTCCCCTGCTTCACACTCAGTGCCAGTCAGTGTCTTTACTCGCTGAGCCGCTCCTTCTCCCAGGCTCCCCTGCTTCACACTCAGTGCCAGTCAGTGCCTTTACTCGCTGAGCCGCTCCTTCTCACAGGCTCCCCTGCTTCACACTCAGTGCCAGTCAGTGCCTTTACTCGCTGAGCCGCTCCTTCTCCCAGGCTCCCCTGCTTCACACTCAGTGCCAGTCAGTGTCTTTACTCACTGAGCCGCTCCTTCTCCCAGGCTCCCCTGCTTCACACTCAGTGCCAGTCAGTGTCTTTACTCACTGAGCCGCTCCTTCTCCCAGGTTCCCCTGCTTCACACTCAGTGCCAGTCAGTGTCTTTACTCACTGAGCCGCTCCTTCTCCCAGGTTCCCCTGCTTCACACTCAGTGCCAGTCAGTGTCTTTACTCGCTGAGCCGCTCCTTCTTCCAGGCTCCCCTGCTTCACACTCAGTGCCAGTCAGTGTCTTTACTCGCTGAGCCGCTCCTTCTTCCAGGCTCCCCTGCTTCACACTCAGTGCCAGTCAGTGTCTTTACTCGCTGAGCCGCTCCTTCTCCCAGGCTCCCCTGCTTCTAACTTAGTGCCAGTCAGTGTCTTTACTCGCTGAGCCGCTCCTTCTCCCAGGCTCCCCTGCTTCAAACTCAGTGCCAGTCAGTGTCGTTACTCACTGAGCCGCTCCTTCTCCCAGGCTCCCCTGCTTCACACTCAGTGCCAGTCAGTGTCGTTACTCACTGAGCCGCTCCTTCTCCCAGGTTCCCCTGCTTCACACTCAGTGCCAGTCAGTGTCGTTACTCACTGAGCCGCTCCTTCTCCCAGGTTCCACTGCTTCACACTCAGTGCCAGTCAGTGTCTTTACTCACTGAGCCGCTCCTTCTCCCAGGTTCCCCTGCTTCACACTCAGTGCCAGTCAGTGTCTTTACTCACTGAGCCGCTCCTTCTCCCAGGTTCCCCTGCTTCACACTCAGTGCCAGTCAGTGTCGTTACTCACTGAGCCGCTCCTTCTTCCAGGTTCCCCTGCTTCACACTCAGTGCCAGTCAGTGTCGTTACTCACTGAGCCGCTCCTTCTCCCAGGTTCCACTGCTTCACACTCAGTGCCAGTCAGTGTCTTTACTCACTGAGCCGCTCCTTCTCCCAGGTTCCCCTGCTTCACACTCAGTGCCAGTCAGTGTCTTTACTCACTGAGCCGCTCCTTCTCCCAGGCTCCCCTGCTTCACACTCAGTGCCAGTCAATGTCGTTACTCACTGAGCCGCTCCTTCTCCCAGGTTCCCCTGCTTCACACTCAGTGCCAGTCAGTGTCGTTACTCACTGAGCCGCTCCTTCTCCCAGGCTCCCCTGCTTCACACTCAGTGCCAGTCAGTGTCTTTACTCACTGAGCCGCTCCTCCCGAGGCGAGTATCAAACGTTAATGCTTTTGAAATGGGAAATTCAGTCATCTATTTTGGATGACATATACTTTAGGACCAGATACACTAAACGCTGTTAAATGACAATCCAAGTTTATGTTACGTTATAGCCCCATTAATGTACATAGCGCATCACAGCAGTAATACACGTGATAATCATATAAATAACAAATAATACAAATAACAGATCATGGGAATAAGTGCTTCAGACATAAGTAAGAGGAGTCCCTGCTCCGAAGAGCTTACAATCTAATTGGTAGGTACAGTAGGAAGAACGTACAGAGACAGTAGGAGGGCATTGTGGTAAGTGCGTCTGCAGGGGGCCAAGCTTTATGGATCAGGTATATAGTATTAGCCACGTAACTCATATGCTTCGTTAAGCAGGTATATTTTAAAGGTGGGTCTTAAAGGAGGATAGAGAGGGTGCTAGTCGGGTACTGAAGGGAAGGGCATTCCAGAGGTGTGGGGCAGTCAGGGAGAAAGGTTTAAGGCGGGAGATGGCTTTAGATACAAAGGGGGAAGAGAGAAGACATCTTTGAGCAGAATGCAAGAGTCGGAATGGTGCATAGCGAGAAATTAAGGCTGAGATATAAGGAGGGGCAGAAGAATGTAAAGCTTTAAAAGTGCGGAGGAGAATTGAGTGTGAGATGCGGGATTTTATAGGAAGCCAGGAGAGGGATTTGAGCAGGGGAGACGCTGAGACAGATTTAGGAAAGAGTAGAATGATTCTGACAGCAGCAGTTAGGATAGATTGTAGGGTAGACAAGTGAGAGGAAGGAAGGCCGGACAGCAGGTGGTTACAGTAATCGAAACGGGAGAGAATGAGGGCCTGAGTCGGAGTTTTATCAGTCGAGCAACAGAGCAAAGGGCGTATCTGTGTAATACTGCGGGGGGAAAGCAGCAGGTTTTAGATACATTTTGTATGTGAGAGGAGAATGTGAGAGAGGAGTCGAGTGTGACCCCTAAGCAGCGTGCTTGCGCTACTGCGTGTATGATACTACTTCCAACAGTATTGTGGAAGGAGGTAGTGGGGCCAGGTTTGGGATGAAATATGAGGAGCTCTCATACAGGGTTAGGGGACTAATTGCACTTGGAGAGGGGGGAGGGACAATCTTGCTGGGCTCCAGTATGAAATGTTGGCATGTACGATTAGTATCCACCAGTGCCCAGATCTGTCTGACAGCAACTGCAGCCAGGCTGGGTTTGGGAGGTAGAGCTTGCAAAATCAAATTGAGAACAGGGGAATTAAATATTTGCCAGGCTGGCCTTGCATCGCCGTCCCCTAAGAACAAGTGAAACAAAGAAAACATTGATGTGAGCTCAGATAATGAACCTTGATGGGAGATCTGCTTTATTATTACACGCAAATGAATAACCACAATGAAAAAAAAAAAACGATGCTATATTTGACTAGTAGCTCCAAAGTTGCTGATTCTGCAATAAGAACTCGCTGAAAGTGTCATGTTCTGTGGCGGGTATACAAAATGTGTCCCATAGGTATTAATTCCATTTGGACTTTGGCCCCAATTTCAACATCATAATTTTGGCCATCTACAGGAAATATATGTTTTGTATTTTTTTTTTCTGGGATTATAAAATAAAAGCGTTCCATGAGGGAATCATAAAACAAAAATAACACAAAGTCAGCACAAATGCTACCAAGCTCTGTGCAGAATCAGGACACATATCTGACATTTGTTACATTGTCTCATATTTTCACATTATTAGTTACTAAGTTTTCTTCTACTGGTGTTTAAATGGAGTTATTAACATTGTGGATTCATGAGCTGCAGTGCTTATTGGAAAATAGGGGAACGTGTGGGGAAACTCATAAGAACTAAACTCCAGAACCCCACTTGGATATCAACAGGAAACACCATATAGTGACTATGAAATGATTGGGAATGGGCTCTGTGTCTTTTACCTGCTATATTTTCTTATTTTGAGATGGGTTAAAGTGTATTTATTTTTGCTTAGGGTTTATTTATTTTTGCTTAAGGTTCTGGCGCATTTTCTCCCCTGCAAAAATTCCACCAGCCATGATTTGTGGGTCCCCGTTCTCTCAATGAGCACCGTTCTATTTCTATGTGAAGAGCCAAACTACTGCCCCTCAGATGACATCCCACCGCATCTGCCAGGTAGACATCCCTCCTCTACATTGCAGAAGCTTTAAAATACTCTGCGGTATGTAATCAGGGGTAACATTGCATTACATTAATAACAATGGGAATAGTCACGGCCATGCACAGTAGCCCTGCAGTGTATATGATATACAGTATATACATCGTTTTGAAGGCCCTGTCCAAAAGGCCTCACTAGTTTAGGGCACGGTCATTGTGGCCAGACCAGGGTGACAAGGAGCTAACATTTACATTCAAACCATGTTCTCCCAATTCAAGGGCAGTTTCTTTACCAGTAGGACACGCCTTTCCTACAAATGTATATCTTAAAGCAGCAACCCCCCTCCTCCAAAGCTGGACCGGACTATTTTAAGCTCTGAGGGTCCCCCTAGTTCCTGGGATACTTACAGGAGAAGTCACCATTATTACTTCCTGTAGTTTCAAAGAGAATTTAAATGGCCCCCCAATAAAAAGCTGCAGCTGATGATGTGGCGGCTTCCTATTGGCCTTAGATATGGCAGCCATGTTTCCCCTAAAGGGAGATTTACACCAAGGGGGGGTCCCCGTAGTTGAAAATAGGGTGGTTCAACTCTGCAGGACTACACCCCCCTTCAATTAGGGGGCATTGCGGCTCTAATCCTTTGTGGGAGAAGCAGAACATGGAATTGAAATCTATTTTATTGATGTATTATATATTCAAGCAGTACAATTAAAAGGGCAATTTTTTTTAATTATACATTTTTAACATGACATTGAAGAGTCTCTGGTGCTGAACCCCATTAATTTCAGCTTTGGGGATCCCCTGCTTCTCGAGATACGTAGCTCAAAAGAGGGTGCCGGTATCTTGGCAAGGTTTAAAGCTCCCGGGTCACAGGGGCGAATCGGAAGCAGAACCTGATGATGTCACGGCTTCCTATTGGCCCGCAGGGAGCTTTGAAACTCCGCCATTACATGAACCCTGCTAGCGGAGAGGCACCCGGCACCCCCTACGGAGGCATCTCGGGAGCAGGGGTTCCCAAGAGCTGATATTAATGGGATTCATCTCCAGAACCCCTGCTTCAATGCTATGTAAAAAAATAAACAAAAATGGGGGTGCGGGGGGACAGGATTGTCGCGTTAAACTCGAAATATATACCATCATGTTCCCTTTACCCAGCTCAGCATGTCCATTTAAATAGGCTTTGCCTTTTATCCATCGATTCAACCCATTTTCACCCCCACAGAACTATTCAGCCCTAAAAACTGAGATCATTAGTCAAACAGCAATCAAATGAAACATTGTGACAGCCACATCCTTACTCTCAGAGCTCAGTGTGAAAAAGGAGCGCTGAACAATATCAGACTTCACACGTGTAGAAAGTGTGTGTTGTCTCTGTGTGCCAGACTGCTGCCTGCATCCTGTGTAAGTCCGCATGCTCTGGCTAGCCCCTTTAATTTGCCCACTTTGACAAGGGGTAGAGAATTTATGGCAATGGTAATCCCCACAAGTGGAATTTTCCAGCACTCTGTCTGAATAATGAACACGTAATCAGTGGCAGGAATCCTGCTGCAAGAAGCTGATGTGCATCGGAAATCATACGCACTGGTTACAAAGACAGGGAACAAGTACAATGGCTTTAGGACAAAACATGTTACGCAAAGTATAGGGCGGCATTTACAGAAAATACTTGGAGTACTCAAATACTTGTGTACTATACTAATGAAGAATTTTATCACTGCTCCGATTACGTTTTTTTCAGCCTGGAAAAAGTTGGTCTTGAACTTCTAGACTAGTGGGGTTCAACTTTTTTTTTTGCTAAGGAACTATATAATTATATTGTGAAATCCTGCAGAATCCACTAACCCTCTCCAATAGTGTCTGAGATCAGATACATTACAGTATAAGGAACCCCGACCCTCTCTAATACCGTGTCTGAGATCAGATGCATTGTAAGGAACCCCAACCCTCTCTAATAGCGCGTCTGAGATCAGATGCATTGTAAGGAACCCCAACCCTCTCTAATAGCATGTCTGAGATCAGATGCATTATAAGGAACCCCAACCCTCTCTAATAGCATGTCTGAGATCAGATGCATTGTAAGGAACCCCAACCCTCTCTAATAGCATGTCTGAGATCAGATGCATTATAAGGAACCCCAACCCTCTCTAATAGCATGTCTGAGATCAGATGCATTATAAGGAACCCCAACCCTCTCTAATAGCGCGTCTGAGATTTGATGTACTGTAAATTCTTCTGTATTTGGTAGTTTTCAAATAACCTGAAAATTACACAACCCTGGTTGAAAAACACTACTCTAGGCCAATATTACTTCTAGAATTTGTATCTTTCTTAAAACATATGAAGCGATTTCACCTTTTAAAAGGGTAGGTCACCTTCAGTGGTCCCCTTTTTAAGAAGAATGGCCTTCAAGTTTGCTTTTTTCAACCATGCTCACCTCATTCATAGCGAAATCCTCTAATTGCATATTATTTTCAAGAAAACAAATTATGGGAAAAAAAATTCTGGGCCGGTTTCCAAATTGTCACTTTACATTTTCTGATAACTCCCCCGTGATCTCTGCAACTTTGGAATTTCTAATGCACTCTTGACGCAGTTACGTGCGTCCCAACTGACAAAAGCGGTAAGTATTAGCCCTTATACTCCATTATACTCGCATTCTTATATATGGCTGCTATTTACAGCGCATTTTGCAGCCATACCTTTGTGTTTAAAATTGGAAATATACACACACACACACACAAACACATGTACACACACACATATATATACATATACACACACACACACATATATACACACACACACACACACACAAACACACACACATGCATATACACACACACATATATATATACATGTTCACACACACACACACACACACATGCATATACACACACACATATATATACACATGTTCACACACACACACACACAAATACACACACACACACAGCTATGGTCGGCCGCAATAATGTTCTGGTCGACCGTGTGCAATGCCTTGACAGTCCGCGACGCACGGCATAGCAGTTGGTAATGGCCCATCGGGATTAACACAGCGCAGGTCTCTGCGTCTGAATGGGACTCGCGTTCTGTGACTCCTACCGGGCTGCACCTGTCTGTAAGAGACGCGCAGTGAGAGCGAGACTGAATCAGTCGCCCTCCCTGCGCGCCTCTAACAGGCGTTCGCGCGGCTTTAATTTTATTTTAATAACACAGTATTGAAGCAGGGGGTCTCCGGAGCTGAACCGCATTAATTTCAGCCCCGGGGAAATGTGTGTGAGTGTAAATATATCCACGTGTGTGTGTGTGTGTGTGTACACACACACAATATATTTCTGAATGCCAATCCAATACACTGTAGATCAATAAGCAGCATGTCACCTTCCCAGGATTAAAACCAGCATCTGTGCCATCCTAATGACAAATACTTCTCTTTAACTCCTTTGTTGCCAAATGAGTGAGCAGGTGACTCTCCACTGAACCCTATGGGAGCACGGGCGCTACCAAATGACCGAGACGGACACGCCAAAAGTAGAACTCCGTGACACCGGGCCCCTTTAAATGAGCAACAGTGAGCGAGACGGGATATTGCGTTTGCGCGGGACAGGCGGCTGCTCCTGGCCGCGCCGCAGGCTGGCGTACCTGGTTTCAGCGCCTTCATGACAGCACGTGATGACTTCAGTACGGCTTCATAGATGTCCTTCTGATCGGGTGTGAACTTCCCCGTCGCTGGGAACGAGCAGGTGATGTCAGAGCCGTAGCAGTAGTACTCCCCACCCATGTCAAACAGGCTGAAAGATAAGAGAAAGGACCGTTTCGCACACAAAAAAAACCCCAGCTCCTTCCGCCCCAGGAACAGAGGGCGACTTCATCCCCTGCACAGATTTTATTATAAGCAAAACAGATCCGTAGCATTTCAGAGTATAATATGCAATATTATCATCAATTACGCATAACGCTCCGACATGCTCCGTAGCGCAGTACATGAGGGCTGAAGGGTGAAAACGTTGGATCACATGCGTCTCTCTAAATTCATTTGGGAGAAAGTTGCTGCTGTTAGAGTGATTGAAACGTCAGTGCTTTAAAGGAGCACTCTTAGGAACACTTCACTTTTTTAATTATAGTTTTTTTTTAGTTTTTTTCCCATGTGTTTGAAATGAGGGGTCTCCGGAACTGGACCGCGTTCATTTCAGTTCCGGGGACCACGTGGTTCCCGAGATACTGACCTCCATAGGGGGCGCCGGTATCTCTTTGCTGTTTAAAGCCCCCGCGTCACGTGAGCCAATAGGAAGCCGCAAGGGATGACCTCACAGCTTCCTATTGGCTCTCAGAACACGGGACATTTAAAAGCCACCATTTCTATAGCCCCGTCTGGACTGCTACCGGCACCCCCTTCCGAGGTAAGTATCTCGGAAAGCAGGGGGTCCCCTGAGCCGAAATTAACACGGTACAGCTCTGGAGACCCCCCTGCTTCAAATCTATTTATTTAATTTTTTTTTAAATCATTGCAGTCCTCTTTTGCCAAATAATATTCAATTCGAAGTTACCAAACGATGTTAACTACAATTAGTGTCATAAAATATAGTTTATGGCAGCCAACAGCACTTAACAATTAGTCATGTTACAAAGCAAATAAATGTCTAAAACTAAAGAACGCCCCAGATAACGTGCAAGATTACGCATCCAATAAGAGGAAACTCGTCTTCCTGAGTCAGAGTAATGTGTGAAAAGATGAACATATAATAACTTGACGTTCAAAGTATACGGAGCAAATATCGATGGCGTTCTAAGTAGGTGAAGAGTCAATCTTAGCAACGGTCTTCGGGTTAGTACGTTATGTGCTAAAGGACAACTCGTCCCACTTCTGCATTAAATTCAAATGAGTCAGTGTCACACAACGAAAAGACAAAATGATGTCTGTATTTCACATGATGTTACTCATTTCTTTGGCATTAAAGCAATTGATTAACACTTGGATTCGGGGCAATATAAACCCGAATGACTACCTTAGTGTAAAAGACAAAGCCAGCAGCATAGCTACCTCTGCAATAATAGTCTACGGTTAGGATATACAGCAAAAATCAAGTGAATAAAAATGCTGCCAGAAATATGAGCACATATGGCCTAACCGCCATACAAACTGTTACCCAAGTTACACTCAACATAAAAATGGGAGGTTTTATTAAAAGATCGACAAAGTTCAATTTGTGGAATCTATGTATACAGTTATTAAAGAGGCAGTCTGCAACACTTAAAACAAAAACAAAATTATTTATATTTTTTTGAATTCTGTAGATGCTGCCTTTGATTACCTTTATTGAAAAATAATTACCTAAGCTGCCGATCGATTTGTTCTCCCATGATCGATCAGCAAAGATCCTGCTTCCCAGAGTTCGCTAAATGGGTACCTTTCAATTTCATCAATCCTTCAGTCAGTGTAACTCAGCAGCTACAATGTATCCATATATTACTAAGGTAACATATATTGTTACAGTTTGCAGCTAAAACTGCTGGGAATATTACAAACAAATGATCACAAACAGGAAAGTGATATCAAAGATCTTGCACTGCTGGGGAGATGGGCTAAAGCCTGCTGAATACTTTTTTTTTCTTATCTAGTACTATAGAACTGATTTATTTAAAAATAAAAACAAACATTACTGCATGGATTGCTCCTTTAAGACTTTATAAACGGTGGTTTTTCAACGTCAGCAGAAAATATAAATAAATATATTTTATAGAATATAGAAACGGACAATAGATAAGGGTTATGTATGAACATTCATTTGTTATGTTGTAACGAAGATCCACAGAAAATGAAAGTAGAGGCTGCCTAGCCTACAACTACTAGAGTGCATCTAACACGCTTTCTAAAACCGAGACAAAAAGAGTGGTTTCTGTGCAGAAGACGCACTCTCAGGTGCGACCTCTGCCCTGTTTGGGAACGTTCTGCATTTTCAGCAGCTTACAAAGTTGGAATGTGGTTTATCTGGTATGAACTGATAATCGGTTTATCCGCCACACAAAATAAAATGTATTCCTCAAATGTTTATTAAGCAGCATTCTCTTTCAATTAGTCAAATATTAATCTGATAACCAGACGTAGTTTTGCGCACCACAGAATTTGCAAGATAAAAACACATGCAAACGTTACAGCAGCATTCCACGTTGCAGTGTGTATATATATATACTTTCCTTTTTATTACAGAATTGAACCAGGGGGTCTCCGGAGCTGAACCCCATTAATTTCAGCTCCAGAGACCCCCTGCTTCCTGAGATACTTGCTCTGTAGGGGGGGTGGTGGTGCTGGTATCTCCACGTTTAGATGTTGCTCGTCACGCGGGCCAATAGGAAGCTGCGAGGGATGACATAACGACTTCCTATTGGCTCGCAGGACATTTATGTCGCCATTATATAAGCCATCTGAGCTGCTACCTGCATAGATACCAGCGCCCCCTTCAGAGGTAAGAATCTCGGGGCGCAGGGGGTCCCCGGAGCTGAAATTATTGGGGTTCTGCTCTGGAGATCCCCTGCTTCAATCAAAGAACTAAAAAACAAAAACAAAAAACAAAACAAACTGCCAGCGGGAGAGCGGATATAAGACACTCAGAATATTTAGGTTACCCAGGAATTTTTACCATACTATGAGATTGTCACCGTAATATATTTTTGGCAGTGAATTTCCTTTCCTGGTGTGACAAGGGGTGCAGGTATAAGGACTAAATTAAAGGTCGATAAACGTCAAATTTGGCCATATCGCTATTTAACGCCAATTTAAATTTATCAACCTATTTATTAAAACCATATTGCCCGTGGTAAAGCAGTGATGACAGGCTTCCTACCATGGTGAGATATCGGAGATATTTTGGACGTGGCGCGTGCACTCGGGTAATTACAGATTAACGTGCTTTGCACTCGGGTAATTACCGATTAACGTGCTTTGCACTCGGGTAATTACCGATTAACGTGCTTTGCACTCGGGTAATTACCGATTAACGTGCTTTGCACTCGGGTAATTACCGATTAACGTGCTTTGCACTCGGGTAATTACCGATTAACGTGCTTTGCACTCGGGTAATTACCGATTAACGTGCTTTGCACTCGGATAATTACCGATTAACGTGCTTTGCACTCGGGTAATTACCGATTAACGTGCTTTGCACTCGGGTAATTACCGATTAACGTGCTTTGCACTCGGGTAATTACCGATTAACGTGCTTTGCACTCGGGTAATTACCGATTAACGTGCTTTGCACTCAAGTCAGCTATCTGGCGACTGGCCAGATATTTCCAATTTGTATCACGTACTGTAACCGTGACTGGCGTTCTGCACATCTTCCCTATGTATACAGGCAAGATAACCAAAACCAACACGGAGCGATACAAATTCATTGCATAAACTTTGGAATACATTAACCCCTTAGTAGCCAAAGGGGCCAGCTAGTCATGAACAACTGCATGACTGTCTATTAAGGGCGTAATATTCTCCTAATACTATACTACCTACCCCCTTCCCCTGCCACACATTCCAATGAGGCTGGTAAGACATTGCATGACAAGTAAGATGGTAGAGCCCCCCCTAGCCCCCCTTGGAGGGAGAAAAGTGGGGGCAAACCACCCAACCTCGGGTGAACCTACCTTCACCCCAACACACCTAATAACCCCTCATTTACAGAAATAACTTGCAGCCCTGTTGATCAAAACTGCCTAACCAGAACCAGGTGCCAGATTTGAAACAAAAAAACCCTAAATATGGCGCCAGAGTACAAACACGATGTAGGCTGGTGCCATATCTGCAGAAAGACGCGCCGTCCGAAGCGAGTCCCGACGCAGGCAGCCATATAGTTTTACCAATTTGGTGGTCCACGGTCAACCCCTCCAAAGCCAGGGGTCCCTGGACATCAGAGGGCCACAGATGAGCTATGGGGTGACCCCCGGTACCGTGAAGATAAAAACAAACACTGTATATATATATATATATATATTTTTAGCAAGCATTGCTCCTTTGCAAAAGCCTAAAGTATATCTTCTCACAGACGACACTGCCCCCCTGTGGACAAATAGAACTCTCTCATAATCCTGTCACTTTACACAAGATCTGATCTAGAAATCTTTTACTGGGCTTGGGATGGTCCCAAACCATGGGGTGTGTTATCTACACCCTGCACTACAACAAGTACACAATGAAACCATTCGCGTGCTGGCATTTCATGCGCTTCCATTCCTACAACTCCAAGGTTTCAGTGTGGTCGTCACTAGAAATAAGGAACATGCATTGAATTGCCTGTTTTCTGCAGTGTGCCAGTAACCACTTCACACCTCCAAAATATTCACATGATACATTGTGTCTGTCCCTCCCGAGGTTCTATTGCTTCTGGTTCGGAGACACACTGCTCAGTGACACCCGTGCACAGGGAAACCCAAACGCCGCTCCCTGTCTCAGACCCCTGCTGCCAAGACTCCAGGTGACCAGATGTCCCGGATATCATGAAGCCAGACATGGTCTTTAGCTCCTGAACCGTGACAGAGGGGCAGGAAAGAGGCGGTAATTAATACACGCCGTACATTGAACATCTAAAAAAATAAACCACCAGACAAAAAGATGGCAGGTGGTGAAAGTTTGATGTGATCATTGACAAATTTCTTTCAACAGACCCAACAAGACTCACTTATTCGAGGGGGTAACTTACTGATATTGTCACTACACCTCTGAAGCAGGCGAAATCCCAGCACCCGCTCCTTGTGACTTTGGGCAAGTCCCCCAATAACCCTGTGTCTCTGTCACCAAGATTAGATTGTAAGTTCCATGGGGCAGGGACCCGTGCCTGCAAACTTCAGTGCTACATTAGATAAAATATTCATATTATTCATTGTGCCTCTAACCTTCCATCCCATATCTGTCATCTTGTATAAACTACAGAACGTGTAAGGATTCTCCTCCTGCTCCATTCAAACGAAGGATCGGCACCTACATACGATTACATACAATTAACAGCAGCTTTTCTCCCCTATGTATTCGAGGTTGCAGACAAAGAGGGTCTCTTTCTCAGATTTGGTGGTCCTGTCCAATTCTAGCCCCCCTCTGGCGATAGGTTTTCAAGCTTAACTCCACGGGAGGAATAACCGTGGTCCCAGACCCATGGCTAGCACTACTGGGTAGGCCTCACCCTAATTTGCCCCAAAAGTCCTATAAATGAACGTTGCATGTCCTACTGGCCACTAGATGCGGTGTCACTGCGTGTCGGAACAAACAGGCCTGCCGGGAATAATGTCTATTAAGCGTAGGATCTGGCATATCCTGAAAATGAAACAGATCGCGGCATTCCTGCGAGAAAAATGATATCGATTCGCTCAAGTATGGGAAATCTGGCTGACACAGGAGGACGGCCGCAGGGTTAGACTCGGATTTAGCGCTATTGTCAGAATAAGGGAGCATTTGCAACGGATGTTCGATATGATGCAAAAGTGGAGCCATGGAACGGGGCATTACCCTTCTTTATACCCTCCCTGCCCCCTCCAAAACAGTATTCTATTTGAGGTTTTGTTTTTGTTCTGGTCTCTCTAGTTCTCCCCCTTTAGCTGCGGTGTTTGTGCCCCAATACAGTAGGTGGTCCTCTCCTACCCTCCCAGGGGTCTGTCCTATTTAGCAGTTGGCAAAGATTATGATCTTAAGCCTGTGTTATATGATGACCTCTGTATTCAATTGTGGTTGGCATTATGCATTGTATAAATGTCCCACTAACCCTTCTTTCCTTCTGCATCCCAAAATAACTTCATAAAGAATGCAGTTAAAATAAATGTGTAAGTAATTGGCACCTGCAAAAAGGAGCTTTAACTAAATGAAGATCAACACAAGATCCAGCGTTTCCCGTTCAAACTCCGCCAAACGCTCCAAGTGTCGGGACTGATGACGGCTAAAAGTAGCAGCTCAGTGAGTAATGGCCCTGGCCGGAGGGGAGCCTGGTTCAAATCCTGGGGTCAGCTCCTTGTGGCTTTCTCTCTCTGTATCTTAGGCCAAAAATAGATTGTACGCTCTACTTGTGAAAAAAAAAAAAAACCCCCAAAAAAAACACCTCTGTACAGCGCTGCGTATACGGTCAGCACTATACAAGAAAAAACAAATCATCATCATCTTTAAAGCCCTCCAACAAAACAAGTAAAGGGGTCCAAACTGAGACAATTATTACGATTAGCTTTGATATGCTGTAGTTACAAACTAAATGGATAGTGTGGGCACAGAACATAGGGCTCGTCATAAACTGCTACATGAAATGCAGAATCGATGTAATTATTCCCGCTATTTAGCGGTCCCGTGGAATTACATTGTAACCTGGAATCACAGGTATTTGCACTGATTCTGGAACCTGCTGTAGATGAGAATGGGTTAATGAAACCTTACATGCATCGCTTGCTCTTTATACAAGCAGATCGGAAAACATTTAAGTTCTCTCTGCTAATGCAAGCTTCATTTTTCATTGCGGGCAAGTGAAACATTTCCAAATTAAACAAAAATCTCCAACTACATATTTGAGGCATTGCTGACATTCCAATGCACACATTTAAATAAAACCTCTAAATAATCTCATTAGAGGCTTTAGGCTCGAACGCCTGCCAAAAATAGCTGGCAGACTGAATATCAAAGACTTTTCCAGGCACATTTGTCAAAAGCAATAAAAAGACTGACCCCCAGCTTAAATCCCACTGGAGAAAACAGAGACTTTAAGAATGAACAGACTGGCTGGAGTATGGCCACAGGTGACTTTTCATACACCGCGTTTACCATTTGATCTCATACTAAGAGATTACGGGGGTCTTTGATGCTGTTGACTAGCAGGTGTAATTTTGGGAGTGCTTAAATGCTCTGATCACTTTCAATAAACAAACAGTCTTATAACCTGCTAGGAGCCAAGTAACCCCCGCATCAGCAAAGTAAGAGGTGTTTTTCTTTTCTAAACACGGACTAACTGATAATGTTCAGCTAGAACGGGGCTCTTTAACTGGCAAATGTGGGACCAATAAAGGCCTTGGGCTCTCAGCGACTTAAGCAACTAGTACGAAATTAGCAGGAGCCGAGGGCAATTGTTCACACTGAACCTCACTTGTAAGGTAAGGTCATGTAAATATATATGGTGCGGGTGTTAGAAATGCTTGGGAAAATGTTATTATCCTTTTCAAGTCTTTATATGTACATTACATTAAGCTTGTGGTCTCTCTACTCCTCAGGGTTTTCTGATCGCTTTGCAGAACTGGTCGAAGAGCCTGGGTCTAGAATATATGCCCTGACAAAGGGAAAAACAGCTTTGAATTTGTGGCTTCACCGTTCAATTGTCACTAAGGTATCTCTATTCTTTGTCTAAAGGCATTCACTTAAATAGTCTGCAACTGTTATCAGACAGGGTGCCGAGGCACTTTGCACCTATTCTGCCTCACTAACATTAGTGAACGATTATTGTAACTGGTGGTGCTATGGAGTAAGTTATGGAAAGATGCAATGTTAAACTGGATAAAGAAGACTGCACACATCCAGTCAGACGTCTCATCAGACCCTGAAACATTGTGCAGTTTTTTTGCCTCTGTATACAGAATAAATGGGCTGATAAGGCTCTCGCAGATGTGGGGGGTGTTCTTGATCCGGTCTTGCATTATATACAACGACAGTGAAGGGGGAGGGAGCCTGTCAGAAACGTACCAGCACCATCATACAAACAGACATCATTTCTCTTTAACACAGTATATATTTATATATATATATATGCAATGGACTGACGACAGCTATGTAGCCAACATTTTTGCAACTGGAACCGCTGCACGATGGAGAGCAAAATCCCGATTTAACCCTTCTCACCAACACATGGTAACATGACAGTTGCTATATGTGATTTACGTGTGATACCAGTGTTGGCCACTTGGGGTCCCATGGACACATTATGGTTTTGTGCTAAACCCCATATTGTTCAGTGAAATACAGTACATATGTGTTCCAGGGAGATACACACTTACTGTGCAGGTTGTACGTACTGCACATAAGCTATTACACACTGTGACACACACACACACGGAACGCGATACAACGCAGTTCCTGTACCTTTTTTCTTAGACTACAAAGGCAAATTTCATAGCTTTATAGTGATAATCTAAAAAAAAACAATTAATGTTTGATAAAATAATTAGAAGGTAATGAACCTTATTTACAAAAATAAGAACATTGATAGTCTAAACAATTTTGAAATCTGAATAAATGTGTATATTCTCAAAGAATAATACACCAAAATCAAAATCCTCAATGGAATGTTTAAACGCACCCAAGAACGGAAAACATTTGGACTCAGAATGAGAAGACTCTTTGACACCAAAACAAGAGGGGTATATATATATATATATATATATATATATATATATATATATATATATATACATACACACACAATATTACATGTTTGTGCACACAATGTTCATAGAGTACTGATCATGTATGTGATGACACACTCCAGCCGAGAGATACAAAAATAACTGGTATAAGGATGCACAATTATTACAAGGTACAGAACAGTGTATTATAAAACATGTCCTGTACATTGAGAGACAGGAGGAGGTAAGTGAAGGTATCACAGCAGAATACAATAGGTGCACTTAATGTACACTACGGGATGACACAATATTTAACTCAAGTTACGGGAAGGCTTCCCGGAGACGAAGCGTTTTCCGAGATTTTGCAGTAGAGGGCTCCCATTTGCTTTGAATAATGACTTTGAATTGTAGGCAAGACGACGTTTTAAAACAACAGTAATAGCAACCAAGTCAGACGTAGATCTGCAGCAAAAATACAGCACTGTAAGGGGTACACTGATATAGTGTAATTAGGGGGGGGCTGGCATTTTCTTATGGAAAGAGAACATTTCGGGATATATTTGGTGATGAGTCATACAATACCTTACGGCAGGGGTGCTCAACACCTGTCCTCAAGAGACCACCCTCCACCACCAACTGTTCAGGATATCCCTGCTTCAGCACAGGTGCCTCAGAGGCTCAGATTGAGCCACTGAAGCAGGGATATCCTGAAAACCTGAACAGTTGGGGGGTCTTGAGGACTGGAGATGAGCACCCCTGCCTTACGGCGCATGCAAGTGAAAAGGAGTCTTATGGCATAGCAGCACTTAGTAAATATGGCCCTTCATCTTTTTGCCTACTTTGCATCTGCTTCACAATGCGTTACTAACCCCTTTTGGCAGCGAAAGAGTTCCCCGTTTGTAAAGTACTAATGCACTGAAGCCCTGCGTGATTAGGTCCCGGGCTGCCCTTCACAAACCTACAATATATGCACGCATTGTTTATGCAGTTCCTGCTGTACGGTCAAAAAGGCGCGCTTACCACATGTCACCGGCCGCTAGAGTCTTGTCATTTGGAGCCCCGGCGTGTCCGTAGTGCAGAACTGACGAATTGTCCCCACTGACAAATACAAACAAAAAAATGACAAAACAAAATCGTTATATATTGGAAACTAAACCTTAAAAGTGAATGGTTTTCAGGATATCCCTGCTTCAGGGCAGGTGTCTCAATCAGTCCCTGCTTCAGCACAGGTGGCTCAATCAGAGGCCCAGTCGAAGAGCCATCTGTGCTGAAGCTGGGATGAACCATTTTCATTCAACTATTCAGCCACGGCCAGCTCACGTGAATTTCGTCTGTTATGGACAAGGTCCCATTCATTCACCTGATGTACTCATTCGTCTTTTCTTTTTGTTGTTGCAATGTTTCATACATGTACTCGTCCAGAGCACCCTCACACACCGCTGCACTAAGCGCACGCTTCATGTCAGCAGCGTGTTCCCACCCACAACGCCAGGACGTACTTTCCATTCATTTAGATACAAAACAAACCGGAGAAAATGTCACATAGAACAGAGAAATGTAATCACATCGCAAGGTGCCGACAGTAGGGAGGGCAGAGTAGAATACATACACGGTACCACTCTACACATTCTAACTATGATGCCTCTGAGGTGCATGCTCGCATTCAGTTATTAGATAAGTTATGGTGGGTAACAGAAGTGCTCAGCAAATACAAATCCCACTTGTGAACACATTTACACAGGCAGGTCTGCAAAGCTGCTTTCCCGCATTATCTCTTAGCATGCAGTGCTAATCCAGGGATTCTGGGTAATGACATGTAAATGAGCACACAGTGTCACTTTTGGCTTCCAATCCATTTTAACATAGACCCCTATAAGTACATATTGAAAAAAATAGACTTACCTTGGTGATGGTCTGGGGAGGGCGACTGCTGAAGTGGGGGGGGGAGACTGCCTGGGGAGGAGAGACTGCCTGGGGGGGCGGGGAGGTGAGGGGGGTGACTGCAGGGGAGGGGGACGACTGCCGAGGGGCCCTGCAACAAGACAGTGCAGTCGCCGTCGGGCCCCGGCTTTTCCCACCTGCAGACCACTTCCTCTCCCTGTTCCACGCTGGACACTCTGACTTCAGCATGCGCCAGGCCTCCCACTCAGGGCGCCGGAAGCTGGGCCAAGCTTACTTCCGGCGCGCCGCTGTCAGAAAACCCACCGCCGTACACCAAAAGGTCAAAACAGCGAGGAGGGTTACTGGCTCTGCACGTCTGTAACCCAGGCTGTGCTGAAAAGCTGTGTAATGTGGCAGGCATAAGCTTATAGGGCTCCATGTTAAAATGGATTAGAAGCAAAAAGTGACAGTGTGTGCTGTGCATGTCATTACCCAGAATCCCTGGAAGCACTGTATGCTAAGAGATAATGGGGACGGGCAGCCTTGCAGACCTGTCAGATGTGTGACTGTGCTCACAAGTGATATTTTGTATTTATCATTCATTTATTGCCATTCATGGGTTTCTTGGAGCAAACAGCAGTTCCTTTACCCCGTGAAAACGTGATCAGCTGCAATATTCCAGGAATTCATACCCTGCAGGCCCCATGCCCCGCCTTACTGCAACCGCTTCATTATTTACCCCTTGTAATATCTCATGTTCTCACCCCCAGCGTGCTTCCATTCATTGTCTTGCTATGCGATACCATCCATTCACCCGGTGTGCTACTATTTATTCACCTACTGCACCATCCATTCAGCTGCGGTGTAGTGCCATTCATTCACCTGCTGTGTGCAACCATTCAATCATCCCCTGCAAACTCCCCATAATGAATTCATCACACTAGCCTAGGCTGAAGACTCATTCATTTACGGACGTTTAAGGGCTTTAAGAAGCAGCCCAAGCAATGTCAACGCTGAACCGTGTGGATATCAGCCCCAGAGACCCCCTGCTTCCAAAGATACTTACCCCAGAAGGGGGGTGCCGGTATCTCTCTGCTTTTTAAAGCTGCACGTGGGCCAATAGAAAGCACGGGTGACATCATATATGTATATATATATATATTTTTTTTTAATAGGTTGGAAGCAGGGGGTCTCCGTAGCTCAGGGGACACCTTGCTTTCCTGCGATAATGATCTCAGAAGGGGGTGCGGGTAGCAGCTCCGGCTGGCCTAGTCGGGGATATTTATTTGGCGGCTTAAATGTCCCACGGGCCAATAAGAAGCCGTGACGTCATCCCTCGCGTCTTCCCCATTGGCCAGCGGGCCAGGACCTTTAAACTGCAGCAAGATACCCCCTTCCAAAGTATTTCGGGATGCAGGGGATCCCCAGAGCTGAACGCGGTTCAGTTCCTGGAGACCCTCCTGCTTAAAAAAAAAAAAAAGCTAATTTTTAAAAACCGGGACCTGGCAGATAAACAGAGTTTAGAATAATAAACAATATGTTATTTCAAAAATAGTATAGCACAAGCGAGAAATGTACCCCCGTCCTTCCTTTACCACCACTGTATTTTTTCCCTTTGTTAGTTGGAAGACTCCAGCAAGTTTTTTTCCAAAGTGTTCAGTAAGGGGAACTGCCAAAACTAAAGTCTGAAGCTGAAAGTGAGAAATCTGTCAGCTTCTGTCAGCTAAGAACAGGATTTCTACACTCCTGCGAAGCGGAAAGTGGGGAGGAAAAAGAAAAAACCCAGAATTCTTCATGAGCTGACAATGAAGGAGCCATTACACAGAGATGGAAAGGCAAACATTTCCATATTGATAAAACATTTCCACTGATTTATATAGAGATAAAAGATCTATATACACATGAATGGAAATACACTCCTTTCGACAAAACATTTCATCAAGATTGCGGTTCTGATGACAGTCGGCGGGAAGATGTATCAAGGCGAAGAAAACTTTCCTGTGACATTTTCTGTTTGAGGGTATGTCAAAGCCTCATTAATTAATCTTCTTGCACACGATACACAATGTAGGCCAGGTAGGTGTGTGACAACTCATATCTGGCAGAGCTTTTGGGACGGAATAGATGGAGGAAAATAATGCACGAAGACGTAGGATTCAGTACATCTAATTAGAAGTATAATTGCATAAATTGTGCAAAGAGCCATATTACGTGAATGTTAAGAAATACATTGATGTTAAGAGACAGAAGATTAAAGTACAGTAGCTCTCTGCATCAATGCTGATACAAAATTGTTCCTTTTGTTGCTGTTATAGCCTGAATATGGAGCACTTCCAAAAATAGAGCAAAACAAAATAAATCAAGTTCTAATGCCTGTCCCAGCTCCCATTTCCAACACAATACAGGCAAACAAACTTTTAATCTTAAGGGACTGCACTGAAAAAAAGGTATGAAATCATACGACTAGTGGAGGAGTCTCACGAGAAACACACATGTACAGTATTTGTTCTTCACATCTGAAAGCGTCTTGACCTATTCTTGGTCTCGGCATGTTGCCACGTCTTCACTTATTCTCCTAGGTCCATCAAACTCCAGTTATAAGACAGGTATAAATCCCTTGGTTTACTGGTTTGCTCTTTTGCTGTTATCCCTGGATGCATTCCTCCTTTCTTTTTAATCTTTACAGAGCAAAAATGAAATGAAAAATAGATTCATCCTTTCTGAACTGTCACACTGGTTACATGTTCCTGTCTGTAACCTTTAAACAGACAAGATAAAGGATCTGTCACAGGTTTACAGGCCCCATATAAATACATTGAAACCTCAGGGTACATGGACCCATACATTTAAATCCTGAATTGTTTGTATATTTCTGTTAAGTAAAAGCATAGTAATCACACTTTAACATGTGTTATTACTGTAGTATTAATTAAATTTATGTTGTAATTACTAATAATCATGTTATCATTCCGTCCCACCCCCTTCCCCACTAGATAAAGACCGTGAAGTGTAGTGCACTGGTACATTTTATAAATGGTTTTAAAACAATTTTTAAATGATTTTAAGCATACCATAAATTTGTATCCCCTTTGACGCAGACGGTTTTATATGTATAATCAGAGAAAGGTCTATGTGTTGGTATGCAGTAGTTAAGGGTTTACATATTTGGTGATCAGCACATTCCATTGGACTTGATGAAGCCAATTTTTGGTCCTAATCAAATCACTGTTATAAAATGATTGGTGTCGTTTCAAAATTAGATCTATCTTTAGTTCTTGTGAAATGATCTCCAAAGCTGGACACCGACCTCCATATGCCATCTCTCACATGTGTCAACCTCCCATTTTTTGGATAACTTTGCTGCCTGGCACCCACACTGTCTCTGTTAACTCCCCCTCTCTTATTCTAAGAGACTTTAACATTCCAAGTGACAACTCCCCAGCTGTTTCTAATCTCCTTAACCTCTTCCTTTAGTCTTGCCCAGTGTACTACCTCTACACATCATGATGGTCACTCAATTGACCTTGGTTTTCTCTTGTGTATACTGCTTCTCTAACTTCTCCAACACACCAGTTCCCATTGCTCACATCAACCTTTATTTCTCCATTATTCTTCCTTCTCCCATCTCCTGACCCTCAACATCCTCATCACTTTCTGTAACCTAAAGACAATGGACACTTCCTACCATCCCTTCTCTCTCCGCTCTTTAGTCTCACCTGCCCAAACTCCGGCTTGATGGCGGTGCCATCGGTGTGACTGCACCGGGCCCCATGCTTGCAGAGGGACCACACTCTCCCAAGAACCCTACCTGTGGAGTGGGATCGGCGGGAGAACCGTCAGGCTCTTGCACACCATTCACACGTTCGAACACTCCCTCAAAACCCATCTCTTTAAAGATCCTTTTGACCATCCTACGGTTAAAATCATGCTGAGCGGTCTTATACCCCCACCTACCCTTGTGCCATTCTTGTGTCAACTCCCATTCCTTTTGGATTATAGGATTCTTGGAGCAGAATCCTTAAAAATCTATTTCCGACAACGTGTGTGTTTAATTTATGTCCATTTCTTGAGTGACGTGGAACACATACAGTACCGGTAGTTCTGCCATGTGGATTGGCCTGTGCTTTGGGGGAGGTTGTCTTCCCAAAGAGATGGGAGAGTGGGGGACATCAGTAAAACACCAAAAGGGTAGTACAGTAGAGACTCCGAAAATCTCAAAATTATACTTGCCCACACAGTGCATATTATATATTCTTAATTGTTCTGGACAACCATTTCCCTAATAGTCATTCCCCCATTAAAGTCCTGTGTCTGCCAACATATGCAAAAAAAAAACATTTTAGTGGAACCTGCTCCGTTCTCTCCAATACAAACCGGTAACTAAATGGTTAAAAAAAACACATATACTGTGTTTTATTGTGTTTTATTGTGTTTTATTGTGTTTTTATCGGTTTCAATATATCTGTCATCAGTAAATTCATTGCATTTTCATAATTGGATTCTGTGTGCTTTTTTTTCTTCTTGCTTTTCCCTGTTTTAAATTTAAATTTACAGACTGGTCTGTCTTTAAGAGCCGCGTACGAATCCAGGGGTCAATATATGTGTTATACACTCATTTCTTCACTTTTCACGCTCAATAGATTTATGTTATAAAATTTGTATCTGTTCAAACACTTAATATATTAATAAGATTTCAAATGTGTTGACGGTGCCATTGCACTTAATCACTTTGATCCCTTTTTCTGCATATCAATAATACCTATGCAGTAGTTCTAATTATATCCGCACATTTCACACTTAATAAAATCAAAAAGTGTATAACTTATTTGTATTATTAGCGGCCGTAACAATTTTTTGTTCACTAGGAAGTTCATTTTACTTGCATGCTTTTGTTTTTAGAATAGAAAAAAGACGACTATAAGCTCAGAGGGACAGATACTACGGCTAGTACAGCCTGCGCGTATAAACAATGAAAGCAGGGCGCTAGCGGGGATATGTGGAGAGTAGGCAATGCTGTAAACTCTATTACTCACAATCAGCTCCCCTCTCAACAGCCGCCTGATGTAACCAGGATAGGGTGATCCGTGTCCCCTTGTGCTGTCTGTCCAATCCCAAAAATGTAGGGCAACAACAGAAGATCAGTACCGCTACTGATCTACTGTTCTTGCTTTTTTTTTAAGAGTATTTTTATCATGTTACAAAAATGAAGGCACAAGCATGTGTTTTTGTTCAAAATGACTGTCTGGAATCGTCCCGATGACACCAGGAATTCCCCCAACATTCTAATATGCAGCAGCTCTAATGAGAAGATTGCTTTACAGCTAATAGTTAATCAGTGCCAATTGACTAACACTTATTCGTACAGTAAACAGGGATTTAAGCAGCAAATAAGTTAACTAGGCTTTTCCAATAACGTGATTTGAAGAAGAACATCACACTTATGTTTCACTAAATGATCCTGGAAGACTTACCAGTCACCACTACGTTCTTTATTTATTAGGCAGCATGCTACAAGGCAGTGCTACTTAACTGACCACTCAGGAACATGGAAATCAGATGAAAATTACCCGGTTATCAGTTCCCAAAAGTCAGCATCAATTATTTTGACTTGTGTCTAAACACATTACAAGCATATTTATAACTAGCTACGGTGACCGGTTTCGCACGTGTTGCTGTACTCTGGAGTCATAAAGGACTGCTTTGCATGTGTCTCCTCTCCCCTTCCCCCTCCCATTACTTTCCGTTAATATCTTATCATGACCCCAATTCTTTCCGCCTCTCTCTCCTTCTGCATCATTCTTACTTTCGCTGCACCTGTCACCTGACTTCCTCTCTTACTTCGTCTGCTTTCTGTGTAACCTTTATGGCCCTCTGACTCTCCTCATCTGCCACCAGGCTATGTGCATTATGAGGTCACGTGCCAGATACATAGCCTACAACACCCACTGCCTGACTTGCTTGTCAGATGCATTTTAATCACTCACAAATTAATTAGTTCAAATGTAAAAAGAAGAACACGATGGTGCAACCCCCAAGGGTCTCCTTCATATGCCTGCAAAGTTTCAGGTGTCTAGGTTTCATGGTCTTGGAGCTATGGCCCTGACAGACAGACATACTCTTATTATAGAAAATTGGTGAATGTGTACAAGGAATAGAAGAATACTTGCAGAACTGTAAATAGAAAAACAAGGGGCTTCCATGTGTGTATGTATATTGTGATGCCCACATCACGTTGCAGTATCTTTAAGTCCCAGAATAAGGCCGGAAACATTTCTCTACAGGGGGTTTATTTACAGGGTTAAATCATAGACCAACAGGCCCACCGTCCCTTTAAGTCAAAACAAATCATAAAAATAACTCCTATTCCCTTTAGGAAAAACCAACTACACCGTAGTTTTAGCCCTTTCTAATGGCGCTGGCAAACTAAACTGGGCTTAAAACATACCCTATCACAGCGGTGCGCAAAGTGGGGGGCGTTGGATGTTTTTTGGGGGGCGCGGGCGGTTGCAGAGGCCCGGCGCTCTTCCCAGAGGCATTTAAAATTAAATGCCGGGGAATCGCGAGAGGCCTCTGCAACTCACTTACCAGGAATCAGAAGAGTTGCTGTGACGCATTGCCATGGCAACGCGGTGTCATGCGGAGTGACGTCACATGTCTGTCTCCATGGCAACGGGGTCACGTGACGTCATATGACCCTTGGTGTCATTTGACACCGTCAAACAAGTTAAGGGGGGCGCGAGAGCGAGGGGGAGCAGCTCCAAAAGTTTGCGCTCCCCTGCCCCATCATATGCAACAACACCGTCTTCAGTACATTAATGTTACTTAGCTCTTTGTCTTGCGCCAATTTGGGGCTGCAGGTAATTCCCTCTGGACCCTGCGAGAGTTCAGAGAATCCGCTTCTCTAAGTCCAATGATAAGGACCGGACATCCCTGCTTCAGCATGGTCTCGCGCCCTTCATTCTTCTTCCCTGGGATTCAAACCCAGGCAGTCCCAGCAGGCTCTGCGAACACCGTCTAGCGGGTCTAAGGGCCTGTGCCAGCCTATTTGCTGGGGAGAACTTTCTCTCTCCCCATTTCTCTCTCTGTGTGTAGTCACTTCCTGACTTTTAAAAGTCCAGCCTGCTCAATTAGTTTGCAGCTGCTGCTATCTTCTGTAGGGGAGATTAACACTCTGTAGACTGGGAAGCATACTTGCTGCACTGTTCCAGCCCCTAGAAACAGTGATTGTATCACAGAATATAAATATACATATAGCCAATAAAGAATATCACTTGTTAGCACATTCAGATGTCTTAGGTCTGCAACCCTGCCTTTCACCATTATCACCTAGAATACAGTACTTCCACTGCAGCAAGGGATTCTGGGAAATAACATGCACCAAGCATAACTTAAATAATGTGTATGGTAAATCTATCCAGCTTGAAAATTGCAAATCCAGTACAACCAACCTCACACTGACAAGACCCAAAAGGTCGAAACAGCTGTCTGTGAGTCGGTTGACTGGCTTTACATCTAATCACATGCTGTGCTTAAAAGCTGTGTGAACAGCGAGCATTAGCCAATAAGTGTTCCATGTAAAAATGGATTTCAGGCAAAAGGTGACACGTGCTCATTTGCATGTCATTTCCCAGAATCCCTTGCTGCAGTGGAAGCACTGTATGTTAGGTGATAACGGTGAAAGGTAGGGTTGCAGACCTGTCTAAGACATGTGAACGTGCCAACAAGTGATCTTTTTATTTGCTATATGCTATATGGTGGAGGTTTCTTTTTGCCTTTTTCCACAGACCATATGATAGTGTGTGTGTATACACACACACACACACACACACACACAGTTGCGACAGGTTCAATGCCAGGACCATCCTTCCTCTAATTATAGAGGTAAATAAGGATTTTAATCAGTTACTGTTAGGACCTACGAACTGGTCATGCCTTGAAAGTGGCTCGCAGGCTTAAACGCTTTGGCAAAAAAAATCCCTTTTTCAAGAGATATATAGGTATTTCACAGTGTATTTTTGTCACATTGAATGTTGCGCTGGACTTCTTTGTTTCTTGTTTTATACAATTAGCCACACCCAGTAGCACTCCTTTTGACACACACACACACACACACACACACACACACATATATATATATATATTGTGGTAATTTTGGGGGGTTTCTGAGAGCTTGCTGGGTATCTGTGCACATATGAAACAAAAAACTTAAAGCGCAACAAATACAGTGAAAGTCACGCTGCTGCCTGAACACCAACGGTTTCCCCAAACCGCAGCTTAACCTAAACCAGAAAGTGCTCGTAGCGCAAAGTGACAAAAAGTGTACAGTTAAATGTGCAAATAAACCCAGTTATAAATAGCACTGAAATACACAAAATACTGTTGCTCCATATAGTGAAATCCTCAGGTCTGCGCACTCAGCATGCATCATGACCCCCAGATGAAGTCTTTTTGACGAAACATGTTGGGCCTTTTGATCCTTTGAGGCCACCGTATCAACCCTCTAAGGAATCCTGCTTGGGAGACACCAACTGAGGAGACTACAGCCTGTTCCTGCTTCTGCATGAGGAGCAGCGGAGCAGCTGATTGAGGAGCAGTCACCATGGGAGGAGGGCTGAAGTGCGCCCAAAGTCACTTCTTGCTCATACACCAGCAGGGAGAGTGTGAGTTTGTTACCATTCCCCTCTGTGTTGTTTGTCTTCATGAGTAAATGTTAACACACTATACCCTCTGCATTTGTGTTCTTGTCTTCATATCAGGTCAACCAGGAGTCCGCAGACCTGAGGATTTCACTATATGGAGCAAAAGTATTTGGTGTATTTCAGTGCTATTTATCACTGGGTTTATCTGTACACACACACACACACACACACACACACAAGATTCTTTTTCGCTTTGCAAAATCAATCTACACCTCTTAAAAAGTTCTTTTCTAAGAGGTGCATTGGATTTATTTTGGAACTAATAAGGAGATTGCACAAAGGGGTATGTTATTTTTACAATGATATTTTCTTAATATTAAATCCATAAAACATTGGTGAAGAACATGAGTGCATGCATTGTCCTTAGGCTCCGGTCTGGATATATGTATACTCACGTGCCACATATGCAGGTGTAGGACGAGTGACGCATGCCTCCACGTGTGTAGCAGTAGTGCAAAAACACGCTGCGAAGATAAAATCTGCGGTTAGAATTTAAAAGAAATATGCGTGAAAACATAACATGCCTCTGGCATCTATTACTCTGCGGAAAATCTTCCCCGATCACTGAAAGGAACAGAGAACCAGGAACAAAACCGCTTTGATACATTGATGCTGAAATAACATGTTCAGATTACCTCTTGGGGGTAGATCCACTGAGCTTCGTTAGCGACTTAACATCTTATTAAGTGTTAACGGGTATCTTCAGAGCTCTGTAACTATGTGCTGTTTTCAGCCGTAACGAGCCCTTGCGTTACAATAACAGATAATTATATGCAGAAAAGGCGTTCCATCCAACAGCGCCGATCCCCAGAGCGCTGCTATAGTTACCACAGGTATTTAACGATGCGTTACTCACATGCAGACCCCAAAACAGGTCTGGATAAGTGTGAGATTACAGTTACTTTAACCATCACATTGTTATTTACAGGGTTATTCTCCTCTCACGTCGTCTTTTAAAAAAACTTTAATCAAACACGTATCCAGGGTCGGGATGGGAGTGACGCCGCCTCTGGATAAGACAGGCTTGACCCCATGTTATTGGAAGCTAACGCAAGGCAGTGCTATCGTTACATGGCGTTACGCCTGTGCTAATGAGATCTGTAGCGGCCGTTGTTTTTTTCCATATATTTAGCTTCGTGGATTCCCGTTAAACTCACGGACGTTACCTAGCCCATTACTAGTCCAGACTTAACGGCGCTCTGTGGATCTGACCCCTTGGGGTCCCCTATTTATTATGCCGCGTTTCTGCCAGCGCAGATGATTTCAGTCCCATTTACTTGAATGGAGCCGCACTCCCCAGCACTGGGAGGGATCTTCACAGCATTTCTTAGTGGTCTTGGTATTAAGGCTGCATCAGGTCTGACACATCCCTCTACAGGCTCAGTACAACCGCTTACTCCCTTCGGGCTTTCATTTCATGCTATGATTCAGCAGCAGATTCTTATTTTCAATCAATGATGCATGAAGGCTGCAAAAATACAGAATACCTGCCAACTAACGCCAAGATAACAGTGTGGTAATGACACAGGAGGGTTTTTTTTGTTATATAAAAGTTGATGAAGAACATTTAAGAGCACATTCAGGTCTCAGCCAAGTCTTTTTAATCTGCCCAAACCAATACACACACACAGCATACCATGCTTGCACTGCAGCCGAGGATTCTGGGTAATGATATGCACATGAGCATGCACAGTGGAACCCTTTTTGTTTGTTATAACCTACTGTGATCATTTGCATGTCATTACCCAAAATTCCTGGCTGCAGTGTCAGCACGGCTGTGTGGTTTTGGGTATAGGCAGGCGGATCTTTCGCCGACATTCAAATTCAAAGTGACAGTTGCCCAGATGTTTGTGCGTGTAACACCACCGGCCACCACTGCACATTCGAGTGAGAACGTTTATACATTCGATTTGCCCAGAACAAGGGTAGCATACTTCAGTCCTCAAGCGCTACCAACAGGTCAGGTTTTCAGGATATCCCCGCTTCAGTACAGGTGGCTCAGTCGAAGAGCCTGTTTCAGCACAGGTGGCCCATTTTTAGACTGTGCCACCTGTGCTGAACACGGGATATCCTGAAAACCTGACCTGTTGGTCGCTCTTGAGGACTGGAGATGGCCACCTCTGGCCTACAACTTTCAGGCCCTGAAATATGGGGTTTGGAAGAGAGAGTCCTCTTTTACTTAAGTCTCAGGTGTGCTGTTTCATGAGCACCAGGGTCTCCCCACGTGTTGATGAAGGTTGGTTTGAGGGAATAGCTGTCTATTACTAGCTATTAAAGGCTTAGGTGTGTTTCCATACAAAAGTTCAGCTGTTACAGTGTGGCTAACCAACGACAGCAAGGAGAGAGAGAGAGACAGCAAGGAGAGACAGCGAGGAGAGAGACAGCAAGGAGAGGAGGAGAGAGAGAGAGAGACAGTGAGGAGAGAGAGACAGCAAGGAGAGGAGGAGATGGAGAGAGGGACAGCAAGGATAGGAGGAGGAGAGAGAGAGACAGCAAGAAGAGGAGGATACAGAGACAGCAAGGAGAGGAGGAGAGAGACAGAGACAGCAAGGAGAAGAGGAGACAGAGACAGCAAGGAGAGGAGGAGACAGAGACAGCAAGGAGAGGAGGAGACAGAGACAGCAAGGAGAGGAGGAGAGAGAGAGACAGAGACAGCAAGGAGAGGAGGAGACAGAGACAGCAAGGAGAGGAGGAGACAGAGACAGCAAGGAGAGGAGGAGACAGAGACAGCAAGGAGAGGAGGAGACAGAGACAGCAAGGAGAGGAGGAGAGAGAGCGCGAGAGAGCGCGAGGGAGAGGAGGAGATAGATGGATTATGACGAGGAGGGAATCGAGAGCAGTGTGCACATGGGGCAGGCGGGAGTGCAAAGAGAGGGAAGGTGAGACAGCAAGGTGAGTAGGGGGAGAAAACAGAGACAGGTAGGAGAGGAGTGTCACAGGAGACCAGGCATTTACACCTTTATACCGGGATCATATCACGGAGCAAAACCAAGAAGTAAAACAAATTGCGATGTATTCCTTTGAAACAGACGTACACACAATGGATTACAATTATGCAGAGGATAACACACTTACTGGGGGTCTGGGGGAAAAAATAGACTTTGCTAGCCCTTTACAGTCCTTAGAACAACGTTTGCAGTTGACCGGGACTTGTCCCGAAATGTCCTGGAACTCAAAATCGGCATGAAGTTCCACACGCCACCGCTGAATAAGCTCCGGAGCTTTGAAATAGGCTGACCGCGAGTAAGTCCCAAACCGCCTGGAACTCAAATTGGCGTGTAGCCCCAGCCACGACCGCTACGTTCGATTTGTAGAACTTGACCGCAAAAAGTCGGGACTTAAAAAATATTTCAGCTCAAGATCCTGGAAGCCGGCTCGCACAGGAGCGTTTCTGTCACTTGTTTACTCTATACTATACTCTTTGCTATAACGAATTTCTGTAGCCGATATAGAAGACAAAGATGGAGTACTGATTGCGAGTTCATATACACTTATCACATTGTTACCCTGGAGTTACAGTAGTTGGCAGGTACAATACATCCCATGGAAAATAAAAAAACAGAGCACGGTTACAATGTAAGGATAAGAGAACCAGGCTTAAAATTAAATATAAGAAATGAAATCCCTCAGTCTCTATTGGAATCATATATTCAAAGTATTAACGGAATATACAGATAAACACGGTCCTTTTTAACATCTGCTAGTTCGTAAAAATATATACAGTATATGGTACTTAATCAGCTGAAATATCTACAGATATTTTGCAAGATTAAATAGTGAGCAAACAAATTATTTAATTACAGAAATTATGAATAAACAGTTCAAGCAGATACCTTGAGGCTCCCCCTCAAAAAAGTTTCTGGATCTTTCCCAGTTGTACTATTGCAGTGAGATTGCAACGATACGGGGGCTGTCGGAGGGTCGGCTTTTATTCTGAGCCTCAAAACATTAAACATAAAAATCTTACTTTCAGCATATAAGAACAATCAAAACAAAGTCCCGAACAGGGCTGTACCCTTTGCCAGGAAGGCCCCGTCCTTGATTCCGCCCAGGGCTGTACCCTCAGGGAGATACGAGGGCTCTTGCGGCCTGGTTGGCAGAGCAGCCCTCCATAGGGTATACAGTCTTATATGGGGGGGGGGGGGGAATCAATATCTCGTAGAGAGTAAAGACAAATCATCCAAAAACAGACCTGGTGACCTGGTTTCTTATCTCCTCCATCAGGGTGTGCAAGTCCCTGGCTCACCAGGATTTCCACCTTCTACTGAAGGGCAAACCCAGAGAAAACCAAACAAACAATTCCCTTTCTTGGTGCGGTGGGGTCTCCCGGCATCCTGCTGCAATTCCACCTCCAACTGCAGCGAACATGGCAACGTGACGCCGCGTAGCGCCATGATGTCACGCAGCGTCCCGTTACCATGGCAGCATCTGACGCCGCACAGCCATGTTCACTGTAGTTGGAGGAGAATGCCGGAGACGCCCCGCCGCGCCCCGCTGCCACCCGGAGATTGACAGGCTAAAGCCGTAGCCCGGAGGTAAGTGCCCAAAACCCAGAGAGGTGGCAACCCTGTGGGTCACACAGAACGCAGACTACTGGGAGATTCGGGCTTTCAAGCCTCTAGGAAGCCAGGTGAGACCTGGTTAATTGTCATCCTGCTCCCAGGCCGAGATTAACCTGATCCCTGCTGGGCTCAACAGCCATGTATGTATGTATGTGTGTATGTATGTATGTATGTATGTATGTTTGTGTGTGTGTGTATGTATGTTTGTGTGTATGTATGTATGTATGTATGTGTGTATGTATGTATGTGTGTATGTATGTATGTATGTATGTATGTATGTGTGTCTCTATTTATATAGCGCCATTAATGTACATAGCGCTTCACAGCAGTAATATACGTGGCAATCAAAAAAAGTATATAGGTTTCCCACGCATAGTTGTCAGGCAGAGCATGCACCCTGTTATATTTATCCTAAAGTAGGAGCTATTCAGTCTTCAAAAATATGGTGTCTGATTTAAAGCTATTCTATCAAAACTTTTATGTAAGGGATAGCAAATATGCATAAAGTCTAATTAGTATGAGATTACAGAGTTCTGTCTGAGGCAAGCACATATCTGAGCTCCTTAATTCCTCACTGCTAAATCTGCTTAAATAAATAGCTGTAACAACCGTCACAATATTTCAGCTGTTTTGGCTTCTAATCAGAGAAGTCCAGATTTCATGCCAGAGATCCCCAGGAGAGTGTGGCATTGTTATCTGTGCATGAACCAGCAGACTTAAAGGGGGGAATGTACATCCTTTGCAGCTTCATTTAATGGCAGGTGAATTATTAGCCGACTATTAAAGTTATATCAAACCTTTTGCTTTTAAAAGGTGCCGTACCACTCACTTGGCCCAAAACATTGGACACGTTTCCTTTACTTTTTGCTCTTTCATTCTGATTACGGTAACCATATTTGTGTGGCTAACAACGGGACAAATGCAGTGCATGCGCAAAGGGCGAGCACCGCATGCGTGATGAGCGATGGTCGACCGATTGTGCGCAACGCGCGGGCGCAGCCAGCACACAGAAAGACAGGGACAGAAGGCAGAAAACTCGGGACCCGTGACAAATGGTCAGAAAAACAAGGCTGGCCCAGCTAAACCGGGACTCTGGTCACCCCAATTCTGATGCCATGGGGCGGCCAACTCCAGTCCTCAAGGGCCACCAACAGGCAGGGGAGAGAGATGGGGGGGAGGGGGGAGAGAGAGCTGAGGGGGAGAGAGAGAGCTGGTGATGGGAAGGGAGCTGATGATGAGGAGAGGGGAGAGCTGGTGAGGGGGAGCTGAGGAGGAGGGGGGAGAGCTGGTGAGGGGGAACTGAGGAGGAGTGGGGAGAGCTAGTGAGGGGGAGCTGAGGAGGAGGGGGGAGAGCTGGTGAGGGGGAACTGAGGAGGAGGGGGGAGAGCTGGTGAGGGGGAGCTGAGGAGGGAGAGCTGGTGAGGGGGAGCTGAGGAGGGGGGAAAGCTGGTGCGGGGGAGCGGAGGAGGAGGGGGGAGAGCTGGTGCGGGGGAGCGGAGGAGGAGGGGGGAGAGCTGGTGCGGGGGAACTGAAGATTAGAGAGAGGATCAGGGAGGGGATGGGAGAGGGAGAAAAAAAAGTAAAGTCAGTATAAATATTAATGGGGCCCTGAAAAGGTTTTTTTAGCCCGGAGGCCCGCCCATGTTTATCTACGCCCCTGCCAACAGGTCAGGTGTTAAGGATATCCCTGCTTCAGCACAGGTTGATTGAGCCACCTGTGCTGAAGCAGGACAATCATTAAAACCTGACCGATTGGTGGTGGCCCCTAGAGGACTGGAGTTGACCACTCCTGCCATAAAAGATAAAGAGAGAGGGCGTCAAACCGCTGCCCCCAAATCTCACCCCATCATTTATACACACCAACGTAAAAAAATAAATATATTTATATTGAAAAATACTTGAGAGAATTGTGTAAAACCCCTTAGACATATCCCTCATACTATGTAACTCACACCACACGTTGGTCCTGGAATGGCTTGCCCTTTTGTGCATGAGCTAGTAAGAGAAACTGGGTCTGTTGGTGGAACTGGAGCAACGTGTAGGCAGTACACCTTGAGAAAGGCATTATTACTGCCGAAACGCTGCATTTCTTGGCACATTAAACCCTTTTCACTGCTGATTAAGACCATGTGCCGGCTTCTTCTCTACTGGACCATTTTGGGGACTTCAGGAGCCCCCCAGAACCAGCGCACCGGCAGCTAAGTACCCCACTATCACCTGAATGTCTGAGTGCGCGCACAACCCTCTTTCCAATGTGTTTTATACCAGTTTTTTTTAAAAAGAGGACTAAGGCTTTCACTTTATTGCAAGTCCAACCTGTATTTCACCAAGTCTATCCAAGAAACGCAGGGAATTTATTTTTTTGCTATTTCTATTTTATCGATGTCCCAATCAAGAAAACATCACTTGCTGGGCGTGTCCTCTTAATCCCACTTCAGGTGGGATCCCCAATTCCCCACGGGGAAAGAAAAGTTACTCAATTCATGCAGGAACATTAAAGAGGGAGCAACGTAGAAGTTGCCTTAAATTATTATTGAAGGTTCTGCCAAAAAACAGAGAATGCTGCAGGAGAAATATCTTCCACAGCTCGGCATCTGGGTCATCAGATTTCATGCACCAAGTCATCTGAGGAATGGTTCAATCTGGTGTGGTAAGCACGAGCACATCATGCTGATGGAAGCTTGCGAACAGCATTAAAGAGGCAATCCAAGTGCTTTATACACAGGATGGAAGCGGGGGTGGGGGGCAGGGGGGGTGCTCCGGAGTTGAACCCCATTCATTTCACCTCCGGGGACCCCCTGCTTCCGGAGATACTTCTCTCCGTTAACATTACGGCCGCTTTTCTAAGCTCCCACGCCCCGCGGGATAATAGGAAGCCGTGACCTCATCCAGTGCGGCTTCCTATTGGCCCACGCGATGCAAAGCTTTAAAAAGCAGGGAGATTGCGTCACCCCCTACAGAGTTAAGTATCTCTGGAAGGGGTCCCCGAAACTGAAATTAACTGGGTTCCGCTCCAGAGATCCCCATCTTTAATTGTGTAAAAAAAACTAAATGTAAATAAACAAAAAACAAAATGCTCAGATTGCTTCTTTAAATCAGCATAGTCAGGTTTTTTTTTAGGATAAAATCTGTAGCTTCTCATGTTACCAGAGTAACCTTGCAATGAGCTCTGGGGAGAGCTTCATTCTAACCTCCTGGACAGCCAATATTTGAAAACGCTTCCTGAATATTTCAAGTGCTTCCTTAATGAAACATCAGATATAATTAAAAAGGCTTTGGAAAAAGGACAGTAGTAGGAAACATAGAAAGCACAAAAATGGCGAATAGCGCTGAATGTGGCTTTAACATTGGCAAGTAATGTAGGTATTTATTATGCGGTATGTAACAAATGTATCATTTATATATATCTGCTTCTATAAGGAGACGTCCCATCCTTAACCTTGAATAAGTGTCCTGCATGCTTAAAGCCTCGGTCCCGCTGCGCTCGGTGGCGCGGGCGGCCACACGCGAGTTCCCCACCAGCAGGGGAATCCTGCGGAGCAGGTCCCGGTCCCCCCTGGCTGCACAGCTTACTACACGCTGTGGCGCGTCAGCCGCTATGGGATACAAGAGAATGGTGATCCCTAGCGTTGACGCGTCACGTGGTGTGGCTGTGAGCCAATGGGGAGGGGAGGCTTCGGGAGGAGGAGAGGCTTCGGGGAGCGGGGAGGAGTGTGGAGTGAAAGCAGCGTGCGTGCCTGTCTGTGTGTGTGTATGTGTGTGCCTGAGTGCGTGAGTGCCTGCCTCTGTCTGTGTGTGTGTGTGTTGCTTTACTTACCTTCAATCAGCAGCCCGAGCCGTGGAGGGAGGGGGGGAGAGTAGCGGGTCCCTCCGCTCAAGCCGCACCCCCCCTCCCGCTCAAGCCTCCTACTCCCGCCCACCTCCCGCTCCCTACAGACCGCATATCGCGGTCTGTGTATGTCAGCGCCCCGCCTGTCTGCAGTGCGGGCGCGCTGACGGAGGGAGCGGGGCCTTAGCCTTACCCTATCTACACCACCTATTTGTTCATTAACATGATAAAGTCCAACGCACAGCTGCTGGAATATACACATGGTGTTGATGGTCTTATAACAATCCATGTTGTATCCAGTCAACAGCTGCATTTTCTCCGCAGGGGGTGCAGAAGCCACTCCAGCTGAGCTAGCTGGGCATTAAAGTTCTCACGTCACGAGGGCCAAAAGGAAGCCGAACCCGATGAGGTCACAGCTTCCTATTGGCCCACAGGAGCTTTTAACAGCGGCCGTGATCCCTGGCAGTCGAGCAGAGCGGCTACCGGCACCTACTATGGAGGTCTGTATCTCCGGAAGCAGGGTGTCCCAGCAGCGGAAATTCATGGGGTGCAGTTCCGGAGACCCCCTGCTTCAATCCTGGGTACAAAAAGTAAAAAATGTTTTAAAAAAATAAATATGAAAAAAAGGTCTTGGATTGCCGCCTTAATAAAAAGGGGGGTAAAAAAAACAGGTGGGCCAAACAGACCCTTTAATATGAGCAAATACCTACCAAAAAACCCGGCATACCCCGGTTTAAGGACACTCACTTTAAGTACACTCGCGAGTAAGTACATCTCGCTCAATAGGCAAACGGCAGCTCACGCATGCGCCTGTCATCACGTCCTGAACAGCAATACCGGCTCCCTACCTGTACCGAAGCTGTGCGCAAGCGGGGAGACTATAGAGCCTGTTACACATGCGTTATTTACATCAGTTCTGCACGTATATGATGATTGCCGTACAGTACATGCATCGATAAGTGGAAAAAGGTAGTGCTTCACTTTAAGTACATTTTCGCTTTACATACATGCTCCGGTCCCATTGTGTACATTAATGCAGGGTATGCCTGTACTTCTTTGTTATTTCAAGTGTACAGGCATGGAATTGAGCACTAAAAGGGTTAATTACGTAACAGCAAGGAAAGGTAAGTCAGTCAAGCAAAAACTGCCCATTAGTTTTTTTTTAGAACAGTAAAGAACTAGGACAATTTAATTGATCCACAACACTGTGCGTCCAGGAACATTGGACAGGCAAGGAGACTTCCTGAACCCGAAACGATTTATGGCCGACGATATCATAGCAGTTCATTTTCTCAAAAAACGTAACGCTTCATTAGTTATGGCCGGCCAATAAAGAGGTCATCTTGTCACGCTGGAAAGGGGCATTGCTGGTCTCTGTCTGGGGAAAGATGTTAAAGGTGCAGCAAAATCCCGGGAGCAATATTCTTTAGCTAGAATTAACTTTTGCGAACTCTCACCTACTTGCACCCGCCACAGCACAAAGAATATCCCCTGTGCCATTTCCCATTCTGTTTGTGCGTTTTGCTTTTTTTTCATAGAACATTTAAAAAAATGTACGTACACACACACACACACACACACACACACACACACACACACACACACACACACACACACACACACACACACACACACACACACACGATGTAACAGGCGTTATTACCATCGCGAGTTAACACACAAAACAATGTGCTCAATCAAGCGTGTCAGCTCCTTAACCATTGTTTTCAATAGTTGCAATAACATCTGCTACGTGTGGTTATAGATAGGTGGATATATAGATATACCATGTTCAACGATGCCGACGATTGTAGTTTATAGGAATAAAAGTACTTAATAGGGGGAAACTGAAAAAAAAAAAAAAGAAGTGTTGTAAAACTATGTTAAGGAAATGTTGAAATACAGTGCTGATCTGCCCCTCATGTGTTTATTTAAATTATATAGATTAAAAACTTTGTGGCTACTGGTAAAAATGCATAAGATATTTATAGCATAACTATACCGGATCACATTTTCTTGACGCTCCAAGTTCTTTATTTACCCCAAGAAAGTGAACACGTCTAAAGATTATCTGGGAGCCACAGATAGAAGCGTGGGGGGGGAGGGGGGGGTTCTTTCTTCCTTCCAAGGTCTGATCTGGTCATTTGTTAATAATCCAAAAAGCTTCACCAAGGAGAAGAAAAGCTACGTCTGTTTGGCAAGAGATATGATCAGATCCTGGGGATGAAAATGCACATTATCTGTGCGAGTCTTCTTCCAACGCGATATTTGCTAGGAAGCCAAGTTGTGTAGATTCAGCTTTTGAGGATATAAGGTAAAAAAAAATACAAAAAATAGTAGTTTCATTAAAAACTGCAGAGTGACTATTGCAGAGAACAGAGAGCGATTTAAGTCTGTAACTCTCAATCATTGCTATGCAATCTGTGTGTAATATCAGGGACCACATTGAGCAGCCGTGTAGTAGATTTTCCTCGTGTGACCCAAACACTTCTAATGAAAGATGTATAATAAAACACTTTATCTTCACAAGTCTCCCCTGACGTCAGATAAATCAGGAGTGCTTTGCTGTCAGTAGAGATGCATGAAGATGAAATTCTAGAATATAATTATTTCCTTTGGTTTGTTTCCTAAAATGTTCTGGGTTGCTTTTATTTCTTTGAGATTGGTAGCCGGATCAGAACTCTCTCAGCAGAGTTCCAAGTATATTTACCCAGGACTGACGCAGGGCGTCTCCGGAACTGCACCTCGTTCATTTCAGCAGCGGGGACCCCCTGCTTCCGGAGATACTTACCTCTATTGTAGGCGCAGGTAGTCACTGTCCTCAGCTACCAGGGCTCACGTAATGGCCGCTATTCAAAGCTCCTGAGCCCTGTCAGCCAATAGGAAGCCACAACGCCATTAGCAGTGGCAATTTTAGGGCGGCACATGTCCCCCCTTATTTAGAGGCCCCGCTCTCTACCCTACTGATCGCCGGGGAGAGGGTGGGGCCTCTGTAAGGTACTTACCTATTCCTTCATGCCACCCTACTCCTTCCGCGACACTGCGATGTCACATGGTGGTGCAAACGACGCAGCGCCATGTGATGACGCAACATTATTTGACGCCGCGAAGGATGAGCGCGGCACCAGGTAAGTGTCTAAGTGTAATGGAGTGCCCACCACAAATGGGGCGCGACCGCGGGGCCGAGGTGGGGATTGTGAATAAATCGACCTCCAGTCGCGAGAGCGCGTCCGGAGTGTAGATTGGTGGGTAGTCGGGTCGGGGTTGGAGAAGTCGGGATCGTCAAAGGTACTTGCCGTGGTCGGCGTTGGAGAGGTGCGGAGTGTCGTAGGTAATGCCGGGGTCAGGAGTAGAGAAGTCAGGAGTCCAGAGGGTAGCCAAGGTCGGACACGGAGAGAGACTGGTACTAGGAACAAGGAATAAGATCAGGAGGCAGGGATTGCAGTAAGTTTTTCGCACAAATGAAGTCTTATGCTCAACCATCTTGCCAAGGGGCTGACTGAGCATAAATAGTACCCTGGACCAATAGGGAGACTGCAGAGGAAGGAGCTCACCAGTATCCCTCGCTGTGATAGGCAGGACAGGAGTTAGCAGCAGCTGCGGAATAATGGGCAGAGGCCAGGCCCTGATTTGGCGTGTGAGTGCGCCGTCCGCGCTGCGCTCTGCTGACATCACCGCGAGGACGGAGCCTGGAGGCGGGACCAGTACTTCCCCCAGCGCGGGGTCCGCGCGCGAAGTGAGGCCGACAGGTAAAACTTGCAGCACCGCGGGAGGTGCCAAGCTAGGAAGGGGCGACGGAGCACCCGATCGCAGGTTGGAGGTGGGTGAGCACCGCGAAGAGCACGACGCAGGCCATCACGGATCCTTACACTAAGGGTGGCGGATTTGTAAATCCAATACTAGTCATCAGGTTCAGTTTCCTATTGGTCCGCGTCACGAGGGTGCTTTCAACTTTAAAGCACAGCTTGCTCAACTGGGTGGTCCCTGGGGCTAAAACGAATGGGGAGACCCCCTTGCTTCAATCCTATGTTAAAAAAACCTCCAAGATTTTAGTAAAGCAGTATAGAGACCCTTACTCTATAATTTTGAACACCAACTAGAGACTACAGCAGGAAACACTACTGCAGGAATATTCATTATTACCACTAACAATAGAGCAGTGGGAATGAGAGCAAAACACAAACTGCACGTGCGGAGTCTGGCAAGGTGCGTGCGTGCTACCTGAAAGTATTATTTTCTCCAACATGCAAGCTTCTCAGCATGTATGGAGGCAGACAGCACATCCAGCATCGCTATCACTGCATTTTGTCCTCGGTAAACATTAAACAAAATAATGGAGACGCACTAAAAGCGTTACACCTCCGATCTTACAATGATGTCCACAAATGAACCAATTTTTGCCAGTGGTGACCAGGCTAACAGACAATGAAAGCCAAGCACTGTGAGACAGCACCATTTAATAAAAAGAAACTCTTTTACCTTTCAAAAAAAATATTGCTCTTCAGAGGGAACCCCAGAGACTCATCTTGAATGTAAGCAAGCGGTTTCAAACCATAAATTGGAAACAGCAGCAGCTGAGAGCAGTTCTATGTAGAACTCGGAGGAGCAGTGTTATGATGGGTAGACTTGAAAGACACGGGAGAATTGATTTTACTTTGAATTATTCTTCTGCTCCAACATAAGGAAAACTTTGGAAGCATCAAAATGCTTTGCTTTCTCTAATACCAAAGGGAAAGAGTCCAATGTGATTAGATTTTGTTTTGAGCGTCAAGAACTGTAAATCACTTATTAGTCCCTAATGTGAACACACCGCTTACCTAATATTCTAAAGTTACAATGATCAAAGTTAAGTTTTAAAGTACAGTAGGTCTCCGAAATTCCCGTTTCAATATTTCTCCCAAACACGTAAAAATACGGCACATTTTTTACAGTATGTGATGAGATTGAAATGTAAACGCAAAGCCAATTTACAAAGAACCCAACAAAGAACTCTAGAACCCATAATTGTAGCACCTCCATTCTGAGTGCGTTTGTTTATGCTTAAATGTGTTATTTCTATATTCACGATGTTAACATGTTGTCTTGTTTTGGCGATGTTGTCAGCTCTGATTGTCGAACACAGACTCCCTGCGGAGAGCAGAGGGAAGAAAAGCTACAAGTAGCTGTGCAATAGAAGATCCCCACGTCGCCGGCTTCTGACCCAGGTCCTGCAGCAGTGCGGGCTTCGACCTCGTTAGTATATATATCCTAAAGGGATGCCGGGATCTTCTGGAAATGTAAAGCTCCTGCCTCACGTGGGCCAATAGGGAGCTGCACCGTATGACATCACGGCTTCCTATTGGCCAGCAGGAGCTTTTAAAAACAGTCATAATGTGAACCCCAGCTAGCGAGTGGAGTGGCTACCGACACGCCCTACAGAGGTATCTCAGGAATCAGGAGGTCCCCGAGACTGATAATAATGGGGTTCAGCTACGGAAAACCCCTGCTTCAAACCTAAGGGGGGGGAGGGTTAGGTTAGCATGAATCAGTATGAAAAATTGCACTTAGCTACTTAAACATGGGTGTGAAATGCAGGAGCAGATGTCATGGCCCTGTGCAGGCCCAGAGCTGAAGAACCCTGCTATATAACATCAGCAACAGGCTACAGTTATAAAAGGAAGCCTGTGAGAAAGCCCTCCCTGCCCGGAAATGAAGAATGTGGCAGCTCAACTAGGCAGTGAAAGAAACTCTGTAAGAGTATATAAAAAAGAAGAGAGCAGGGCTCTGTCAGTAAAGGTTATACTATGGAACGCATTTCCTGCGGGTCTTATGGCATAGCACTACTTAGTATAAAGGGACCGAATATCTCTCTGAAATGGGATCAAGCAATCATAACACTTCACTTCATGTAATCCTGTTTGGTTTGGGGGGTTTACATAAAAAAACACCATCTTTTCCCCCTATTTTATTGTTCATGATATGGGCATTATAAGATACGCTTTCATGGAATATCAATGTGACGTCACGAACGCTCAAAGCTACAGCACTTCCAACCCTACCCAGTCAGTACTAGAAGCCGATTCAATGCCACATGTGCCGGATAAGGTGTTGTGTAGGCTCAATTTCCAATGGTTAAACTGTCAATGTAATAATTAATTAGAAGTTATATACACACACACACACACACCTCATTGATTTACTGCTGGATGAAGGCCTTCCCAATGATCTTTCAGGTAACTTCGATTGGAAGTCTCTTCTACATGTTACTCCAACACATTTTCTGATTTCTTCCTCCCACAATACTTTTGGTCGTAGTCTTGGTCTTTTGATATCTCTTGGAACCCAGGGAATTCTAAGAAACCAGCCTCATCCCTCCCCTCCTCTCTGCCTCTGACCCCCCACCCCCCAATCTCACTCCCAACCACCTCTCCCAACCACCTCTCTTCTTCCCATCACTTTCCTTCTATACCTAATGTTGTCCCCAATTCTTTCCACCTCTCATTCTCCAGCATTTTTATTTTCTCCTCACATGCCAACCGACTTCTTCTTACTTTCTTCATCCGCTTTCTGTATAAACTTTATAGCCATTTGACTCTCTTTATCTGCCACCAGGCTATGTGTATTATGATGTCACCAATAAGATGTCACGTGCCAGATAGCCTACCAGGTTCAACACCCAGAGTGTTTAGAGAAATTGTAATAACAAATAAAAATAGAATGTATCCAATTTCCAAACATTGCCAAAAACCTGCTCCTTGATCTCAGGAACCATCCTGCAAAATGTGGTAACGATATCTTAAGAGGTGTCCAAATGCATAGCGAACAGACACATTTTCCAAAATATATAGGAGAAGCTTCAGCTATAGCCCAAGGAGATGTTAGAAGCTTTTTTGTACAGGGAGGACACGACACTATCCCACTCACTCAATGTGTTCAGAATCCTATTTTCCCCAAAGAGGTGACAGCAAAGATGCCTAACTATGGACATCAGAGCAGGCGAATAAAATCTTTATCTCAATCACTTATATAACACAGCAATAGTAATACTGTTCCTCGCGAAACAGATTAAGGTTGCTTTTAATAACGTAATTGACATTATTTAATCTATTGAAATACCAAAATGATCACCCAATTAATTATTTTTTTTTAATAATAATATGCTGCCACATCATCATAAATAGCACAGAATACTGTAACAAAAACATTCAAACAAAATAATTACAGCAGCATGTATATATCACATTGTGGCTCAACTTAATCACGGTGCAGGCTGCTTTTTTCACCTCAGTAAGCCGTTTGTCAGGCGACCTAAAAGCACTAAACAAAATATATGAATGGCAGTGCTTCATGTTATTACAAATAATGCGTTTTTATAGATTGGTTTCCAACATGTTTTATGTCACTCACAAAGTTTTAGAAATGATTTCAGGGAAGAAAAGATTCATATTGCTATTAGTGTTAGTCACCATATGATATTTTTCACACTTCTGGTGACATTTTATTACGAGCATGTTCTGTTACATTACTTGTTCTATCTAAACATACCCTATGAATACATTTGCCTGAAAAATTATGTTTTTAAATTAACATTTCCCAAAAAGAAATGCCAGCGTGTGAGTTAATGTCACGAATAAACTTAGTGGAAACAGCATGATGCCCATTGCTCTACAGGAACTAAATAATTACACACCCTTTTAACTCAGATATGTGACACGAAAGAAATATACATATATAACCTCTATAATTATCCACAGGTTCAGCTCATCCTTCTGCTGTGTGTTCTTAAATAGAACTCCCTTGATCCAACCTTATTCATCAACTATCTCCTTGTTCAATTTACTCCCAATCTTATGAAAGGCCTCCTTACTCTCACACGCTGTTTCTCTGTTCCACTGCACTCTTAAATACCTTCCAATCAGCCTTCCACTCTCCTATGAATGCACAGTAGCAAAGGACTAGTGTTGCTAAATCCCAAGGTTATTACTGCCATTACCGTGCACAATGGTAACCCCTATTAACGCCCTAATCACCAGTGTTCCCCTGGCTACTCCGCCTTATTTGTTGCACTGTCCATTAGTAGTCTTTTACATTTCTGGTTTGGGACCTCTCCTCTTCTCTCAGTGGGTGACCTCAGGCTTCGGCCCCAATGAGCGCGCGTCAGAGCGCCTAGCGGCACATGCACGTAAAAGCTGCGATCAGTGGACTCACCTACTCACTTCTGCGATGGGACGCGTGACAAGGGGGCGCGGCCATGACGTCACATCCTCTCCCATTGGTTGAAATTTACTTCCCTCCGATTGGCTTTAAAACATCTTCGCTCTCGTTGGTTAACAGAAAACCACGTGACGCCGAATGGAGAGACAAAATTCTCGTCTACTTAAAATGTGGTCGCGCATCGCGCTTTCTGCAGGCGCGCAGGTAGCGACTGGGGCCGGCCCCTGGAGGGCCGTATCTTGTTCGCACCGCGCACGCCATAGTGTGCGCAGCCGCGAGCAGTGGGGACAAGGCCTTACTTGGCTTCAGCTTTAATTAGATGACACTAATGCATCTTCTCCACTCCAGATGTATCCCCTGCCACCCAAGTACTGAGCGCCTGCATGTGCCGCTCAGCAATTCATTCATAGATACCTTATTATGGCCTCAAAGCAACATATTGTAGACATAAACCTCATCTTTATGTCGGAGCGTGGTTGCAATGCTCCTTCACAGTATATAGCAATACTATGTATCTTTGGCCCATATTTATTAAGTTGTGCTATTCCATAAGACATCTTTCCAGCGCCAGAATTCATCTTACAGCTCATTTAAAAATGGGCTGTGATGTCTTTGGGCTGGATAGTGTTATGGAGTAGCACCGCTTAGCAGTGCCGCCACAGGGGGGTGGACCCTGGGCAGTTGTCCCGGGCCGAACCGACCGGCGCCGACAGTTGGACCTGACATATTGCCATGCCCAGCGCCGCTTAGTGTCCGGTTGCCGGGCCCCAGGTTTCCTCCAACGTAACCCAACGTGAAAGTGCTACAAAATTACATGTGCAAATTAGACATGCAAATGAGCACACAATGTGTCACCTTTTGCCTGAAAAACCATTTACATGGAACCACATTTTAAGTTATGGTGGGTGCTCACAATTGATATTCTTTATTGGCTATATGCCAACGGAGGTTTTTTGTTGCCTTTTTCACCCACCATAACTTAAAGTAGATGGTAAACCTACCCAGCCTTGAAAATTGCAGAGCCAGTATGACCAACCTCACACTGATGAGACCCATTAAGGTTGAAACATGTCTGAGTGGTTTGACTGACTTTGCATCTAATCCCATGCCGTGCTTAAAAGCGGTGTGAACAGCATTGCATTTGTTTATCTGGGTTTCATGTAAATGTTTTTTTAGACAAAAGGGTGACACATTGTGTGCTCATTTGCATGTCATTTCCCAAAATCCCTTGCTGCAGTGGAAGCCCTGTATGCGAGGTGATAATGGTGAAAGGCAGGGTTGCAGACCGGTCTAAGACATATAAATGTGCTCACAAGTGATATTCTTTATTGGCTGTATGAAAACGGTGGAGGTTTTTTGTTGCCTTTTTCACCCACCATAACTTAAAATGTATATGGGGGGGAGGTGGGGTGTGGGGTGTGTGTGTGTGTGTGTGTGTTTTTAAACATGCAGTTCTTTGATTGCTTCTTTAAATACTATAATATTCATTAAACTACAATATAGTGACACAGCAACAGAGATACATCTTATACTATATTAGTGAAAGCACTGTATGCCTGCCTGCCTGCCTGCCTGCCTGCCTGCCAGCCTGCCTGCCTGTCCGGGGCCGCCCCCGCACACTTCTCATTGGCCTGAGGCGGAGTGACGGGCCAAAGGGGCGGACACACACACACACACTCCTCAACGCGCACACACACACACACACTCCTCAACGCACACACACACTCCTCAACACACACACACACTCCTCAACACACACACACACACACACACGTCACCCTCCTCAACACACACACACACTCCTCAACGCGCACACACACACACACACACACTCCTCAACGCACACACACACTCCTCAACACACACACACTCCTCAACACACACACACACACACACACTCCACCCTCCTCAACACACACACACACACACACACTCCACCCTCCTTAACGGCTGCCCGACCTTGACCCCCCCGCCCTTCCCGGCGGCTGGCCCGAAACAACGGAACCCCCCCTATCACCACTCCGCGGGACCTCAACATCACCCTCTCTGTATACACACACACACACACACGTATACACACACACACACACACACACATATATACATACACATCATGTATACACACACATGTATACACACACACATACGTATACACACACACAAATGTATACACACACACACAAATGTATACACACACACAAATGTATACACACACATGTATACACACACGTACACGTACACACACACGTACACGTACACACACGTACACGTACACACACACGTACACACTTATACACACACATACAATGTATACACACACACACACAAACATGTATACACACATGTATACACACACACACGTGTATACACACACACACACACACACTATCCCCAGCACCACCACATCAGCACACCGGTATCCCATGCCCCCCCAGCACACTGCCATTCTCGGCTCCCCACCATTCCCAGCCCCCATCAACACCATCAGCACCCACACATTGGCACCTTCGCACCTCCCCCATCGGCACACCCACATCCGCACCCCTACATCAGCAACAAACCCTCCCAAATCAGCACACCGATACAATCACCATCAGTACAGCCACAGCAGCAGTACCACCGCACACCGCCATGAGCCGCGTGGACCACTCCCCACCCAAATGCCACCCCCACACCACAAACATCCCGGGCAACGCCGGGGCTCTCAGCTAGTTTCTTATATATTTAAATAGAAATAGCAGTGTTAATCCAGTTGCGAAAGTGCAGAATAAAGGAGTACTTCCGTATTAGTACATATATTTTGGACTAACAATTATACATTTTCCAAGCTATTTAAAGATATTTCACATCTTCGGCAGTCTACAAACATCTTTGGCAGAGACGAGGAAGGTCTACATTTTAAAAGAAAGCTTTGTAGCCTAAAAAAATATTAATTAGATTCATTGGACAAACAGGAGCATCAATAATTAATTTGACAAAATTTAGCATGTAAAGCGCTCAAAAAGGATTCACCTGATGAGAACATTTTTGACCCGAGAATGTGGTTTCTAAACCTCTGCGTTGTCTTTGATTGTGTACAAATTGCTGCTTTAATCACTGCACACGTGTACAATATACAGAACAGACACGAATAAATATGCCAAAGTATTTGATGCAGTGCCGTTTACTGTAGCTAATGTCTCAGTATCGGTATGTATAAAGCTGCTGATAGCCTACTCAACAATGCTATCATTTTTCCATTGTGTCAAAAACTAATAACTCAAGACCTCACTCAACCTGTACTATACGTGTTTTAATTACTACTAATGTAACCTTTTTTTACCCAACGGTTATTAATGAGATCCATGCGATTTGATGGCAGATTGATTAGGCGAATGGCTTATTAGCTAATCCATCTTTAATTAAAACGCTGCCAGCAAATGGTTTATGGAAGTTAGAAAAACGAAACATTTATGGATTGTTACCAATTAAATCTGCATTATGTAAAGCCAATAATGGAAATAACCTCTGATTTCAATTATGGACATACAGAAAACACACACGGCTCATTGTGATGAAATTTTGCTGCTGAAGGCACTCAAACAAAAATCATTGTTATAGATTCAGATATTTTCCGTTACTAGATTCTGACATATTATGAACTAGTCTAAATCTAGTCCTCAAGACACCCTCCCCCACAGCTCAGGATCTCTCTGCTTCAGCACAGGTGGCTCTGTGTTCAACTGAACCACTGATTGAGCTACCTGTGCTGAAGCAGGGATATCCTTCAAACCCGACCTGTTGGTGACCATTGAGGACTGAGTTGGCCACCCCATGGCTAGTAGATAACCTGCTGCTCAGCCACGAAAAAATAAGAGACCAGTCTTTTTCTATCCTCTTCCCACACGCCTATACTCAAAGCACTAAAAGTAATCTACTCGTAATCTAAAAGTGAGCAACATCTCACGGGGCAGACAAAACTTTTTTTAAATTTTTTATAATATAGCAAGATAAGGGAATATTAACCCAATTAAAAATAAATAACATTAATTCAACCCTGCTCCTTATTCAAATAAGCTGCCCTGGCATCTCGCAACCTACATTGGTCTTCAGGATGTTATCGAGGTAACCGAACTGATGCTGGAAGCACAAAACCCTCCACCACCTCTGCTCCATGCTACCCAATGCCTGACACCTCCTGCTGGCAGACTCCCGCATTTATAGCTCACCAATACTCTGTGCATTATGATGTCACAGGTGAGCTCACGTGACCTCACAACGCTGTGGCCAGCTGCCTACCCAGCCAAAGGCACAAGGTATGTTGTGGAGAGAAAAACAGCTAGCAGTCAGCCAAGGAACTCAAGGCACAGATCATGTTTAACAGCACAGCTCAACCCCATTATAACGCTGTGCTTGGGGTCCAAAGAAGCACATCGCGTTATAAGCGGATTCGTGTTCTAACGGGGTTGAGCTGTACTGTGATAAAACATAAATGGGGTTTATTTATCATGGGATGCTGTTGTGTTCTAAATGACTAATGCTTAGATAGGTACTTCATTAATTGGATACACAGATATATTCCGGTAGCTTATCCAGGTTATGCGGTGCTACAATCAAACTACTTTTTTTTTTTTGCTAGAGTTGATGACCGCGCATAGAAGAACCACTTCTACACACACGCAAAGAAACGCACGCAAAGAAACACACGCAAAGAAACGCACGCAAATTAAACCAGATAACACAGAACGATCAAGTAATTATCAGGTTAAGGAGAAATTGTAGATGAAAAAGCAGCCTTGAGGAGGTTCGCAGAGCCGGATTTTGCAAGTGGGGGGCCCTGTGCGATATCCGTGTATTACCATCTGTCCCGTGGGGTTAAACATATATACATGTGCACACTATATGTATCATATAGCACATGAAAAGAATCACTTCTGAGCACATTCACATGACTACGACCCCGCCTTTCCCCATTATCTCCTACCATACAGCGCTTCCACTGCAGCAAGGGATTCTGGGAAATGACATGTAAATGAGCACACAGGGTCACCTTTTGCTTCAAGTCCTACATACACCTAAGCACATACATATCCAACTCGAGGATACTGGCACTTTTTTTGGGGGGTGGGTGAGATTAACATGCCTGTCTCCCTCTCTCCCTCTGTGCCCCCCGTAACATCTCTAACTTTGTGACCTCATGTCTGTTTGTCTCCCTGCTACCTCTGTGCCCCTCCAAAGTCTCCATCTCTTTGCCCTGCTCATCTCAGCCTGTCTTCTCTCCGTTTCTCTAGCCCAGGGGCGGCAAACTCCAGTCCTCCACTCCATCAGGTCACGTTTTCAGGATATCCCTGCTTCAGCACAGGGCAGCTACTGATTGAGCCACCTCTGCTGAAGCAGGGATATCCTAAAACCCTGACCTGTTGGTGGCCCTTGAGGACTGGAGTTGGCTACCCCTGGTCTAATCTGTCTCTCTGCTTGCTCTTCTCCGCACTGCTCCTCTTCTGATTGGTCTTCACTGATCCTCTCCCCCACCCCCTCCAACTCCTCTGATTGGGCCAAATCTCCCCATGTCCCGATTTTTTCTCCTACACCGATTGGCCCCCTCTATTCTTAAAAAAAAAAAAAAAAAACGAGTCAGAAGTGTCTGTGCTGGAGCGCGGTCGGCCCCCTGAAAGCGCAGTGTGTGCAACAGCGGCACCCGCCAAATGTGGCCCACTCCATGGCTACTTTACCATTTTACATGGTGATAATTACGCCACATCGGCGCTCCGTAAATCCCGGCGATGACTCGTATCCACAGTGGATTCAGAAGATCAGCCGTTTACCACATTGGTCGCTGCATTTACCATCGGAGAAATCCAGGGCACAAAGCAATTTATTGTCCACATCTCGAGCAGATCAAGGGTTTTACTTTGCACTGAACAGCGCTCATAAGTTTAATTCCAACACAGCAGCAAACTATCACATTGGGAGCAGGGCTGTCCAGCTAAATAATGTTTTAATTTTAAATACACTTTTTGCTATGAAGGTCGGTGACCGAGGGAACCATTATGTGCAGAAAAACCCATAACCGCAAAATGTCTTTGGTTCCCAACTGATAATCTCACAAATAAATTGGCGCCTCGCACAGACACCCACGCGAGGAAGAAACTCACAAAGTACACAAAACTTCTGCAACACGTACGAAGCGAAGAAACAAGCAGCAGTCGGAAACGCCTTCCCCGAGGCCACGCGTCGGTTCCACAAGCCGGAAAAACAATGTTCCCAACACATCTAAAAACAAGAAACCGGGTCTCAAATCTGAAGTCACGTTTCCCAACACGGTTACAAGAACGAGGACCGGATCAAAGGTCGCCTTCTAAAACATGGTGTTCTGGAGATTGCAGCTTTCCTCGGACCAACTAAATAAATTGCATCTGCCTCAAAAAGTGGAGTCTAATCAAAGTAAAAAAACAAGTAAAACAGAACGTATTATTTTGTTTTTATTTTGGGGGGGGTCAGGAGGAGAGGTCAAAATAGATGTTCTAACAACCTACAAAGACCACCTTGATAAAGCAAGGGGTGGGCCACTCCAGTCCTCAAGGGCCACCAGCAGTTCAGGTTCAGGATACCCCTGCTTCAGCACAGGTGGCTCAATCAAAGTGCGGAAGCAGGAATTTCCTGAAAACCTTGCCTTTCGGTGGCCCTTGAGGACTGGAGTTGCCCACCCCTGCTACAGTCTACATTTTGCAAAGTGATCATGATATAATGAGCACTGCAAATCAAAGCGGAAAGGTAATTAATGGAAAAGATGTACAGTAGCAATGCTTACCTAGCAACTGAAGGCTGAGAAGTCTATGCAGCTGAGCCTTATATATCTTTTGCATTATAGTTCTGGGGTGCGCAAACTTGGGGGCGCGGTGGTTACAGAGGCCCCGCGCTCTTCCCTAAGGCTGCGCTTATAGTGCCGGCGACAGCGACGGTGATGTCACGCTGCGGTCGCTGGAAAAATGTAAATGGACTTGACTTCCAGCGGTCGCTCCGTTGCGCTGCTTCTACTATAAGCGCACGCGACGGCGGCAATACATTTGTTTTGCCGCAAAGTAGCGTCGCCGGCACTATAAGCGCAGCCCAAGGCATTTACATTAAATGTCGGGCACGGCGTGAGGCCTGTGCAACTTTCCTTACCTCGGCTTCCAGCGACGCGTCATCAGAGCAACACGGCATCAAATGCCGCCGCGGGCTCGCGTTACCATGGCAACGTGATGTCACATGACCCTCGCGGCGGTATTTGACGCCGGAGCCAAGGTAAGAAGCACGCAGAGGGAAAAGTTTGCGCACCCCTGTCCTAGCTTCTCCTTGCCCTTTCCAACGCGGTTTTTATTTAACCGGATGCCGTGTCCGGGAGGTTCAAATTAAATTCTGCACTAAGAAAATTGCAATCTCAAGGTTACTATGGTAACCGTAGAGAGAAACATATATATTATTTTTTTAACAATAGTAAAAGTTTATTCTTCATTAAAAAGAAGAAATTCAGAACAAGAACTGGGGGCAAAATAACATTATACGAGTTAAATCCAAATAGGATTCTGGGGGAAGGATTCTCGCTTCAAGGAAAAGATGCGAATTCTGCAGATAAATAAGATCAACTTCAGGATTTCTCGCTTTAAAAAAAAAAAAAAAAAAGGGTTCGTAGGGATTAAAAACTATTGTTGCATACGCAACTCATTTACAAATACCAAACTACAGTACAAAAGGCATCAAATGCAATATTGCGTTAAATAAAAATGTATATGTACCAAATAAAAAGTATATCAAATATTAGAGGTTGATGGTTACGCCTAAAACTTAAGAAATGACAAAATTAAGTACTTTGGCCTAGAGCAGAAGTGGGCAACCCCAGTCCTCAAGGGCCGCCAACAGGTCAGGTTTTAGGGATATCCCTGCTTCAGCACGGGTGGCTCAGTCAGAATGTCTGAGCTACTGATAGGGATATCCCTGCTTCAGCACAGGTGGCTCAGTCAGAATGTCTGAGCTACTGATAGGGATATCCCTGCTTCAGCACAGGTGGCTCAGTCAGAATGTCTGAGCTACTGATAGGGATAGCCCTGCTTCAGCACAGGTGGCTCAAATACCTGGCCTATTGGTGGCCCTTGAGGACTGGAGTTGGCCGCCCCAGGGCTAGAGTCACTACGCTCATTTAAATCAGAGGAAATAATGTGATGTTCCCTGAGACAGAGCAATGCAAGTTACCTTCCCAGAATCCCACAGCGATATTATAGGCCGTTTGCATTTCACCGCTGACAAGCCGTTAATAAACTATAAAACCCAGGCGTTTAAAATACAGAAAAGACATCAATCCCACAGTACATTTATGTTTTCAGCTGAATTATTAAATTTTATTTTTTTCCCCCCATTATTAACCAGGAGGATATTTAATAGCCATGAGCTACTTCCAATAAAAAGGTGAACATTTGCCCATTTCAGCGCACAGAAGAAACGACCACTTCTATAATGAATTACACATAAACAGACAGTTAATTCCCCCAAAACAAATGGTTTTCCCCTTTCATCTTTTAGCTTCTCCTACTTCTATTTGTCCCCCAGCATTTGACAGGTACGAGTTGTATCAATAAAACATGCCAATTGTGATCTTGCTCATGAGATGCAAAGGTATCGGATAGATTTTCGCTCAGTAGACAGGGCGACTGGAACAGCTGTTATTAATGGCCATTAGAGACTTGCAGGCAGGACTGGAAGACAGCTTGCTACATGCACACTGGATTAAGTGGATACTGCAAGTGGGAAGATCTTAAAGCATCATAAATAACTTTTAAATTCTAAGATGTAAATTGAACTTTCTGCTGTCAAAACCACTTAAGGTCTCATTATTGCATTTTGTATTTCTCTATTTGTATATCACACTGGCAGTGTACTAGCCATTTGCGAAGCCAAATATATTGTGGATACAAGGGTATATACACAGACAAAGGTGAAAGTGAGCAAGACATTACAGTGGCAGAAGATGCTAACTCCCACCAGAGATTAAAATCTAAACCGTGTTATGAGATACAAAAATAAACAATAGAATTACAGGTTCAATTTCACTGCGGACCTAAGTGAACTATTAGAAGCCATAAATGTTATTAGTTAAAATAAATTATATATATATTTTTTTTCTTTTAGTATTTGGAAATATTTAACAGGAAATGGAGACTTGGGATTTTAGTTCCTTTAATAACTCGTCTCTGTACGGGAGGCCAGGTGAAGAAACCACAGTCTGCAGGATAACCTCATAACAGCGTCATATCAGCGTCACAACCAAAGGGGCGGCACACCGCTTCCTGGGTCGCTAGGGTTCCCATCCATCTCAATTTCCCAATGACCTGCAAACTAATCTCCTTAATGTTTGTGTATAACCCAGCAAATTATTATGCATGATACATTATTCATTATATTATTAGTTTGAAGGCAAAGCATTAAATTAATATATATGTTTAAGCTGCCTCTCTGGGGCTCAGCTGTACAGGCTGCTATGCACAGCAAGTGTTAGTGAGCCCATAGGAAAGTCATATCTGCCTGCTGTATGCGCTCATCTTACGTAGATTGCAAGCTCTTTGGGACAGGGACTCCTTTTCTTAATGTTACTTTTATGTCGGAAGCGCTAATTCGCATTACGCGTTATATTATGATGTCCCGTGTCACTGCTGTGACGCGCTGTGTGCCTGGAGGGCGCTATACAAGTAAAGATAGCATCAATTTCATATAGCGCCTTTCTCCCATAGCAGAACATTTGTGAAGTGCCGGTATGTGTTATTCCAGCCGTTCCGATAACGATAACCCATACTGGCACTTCATACGTGTGCCCCATAGATACAGGGTGTGACAGAAGGAACATACTGCACATCGGGCCGTACACACAATCACTTAACACACTAGTTCGAGCCACTGGAAGCTCCAACAAAAGATGATGTGCTAAATCAAACACACGTAGGCAGCAAGGACCATAGGAAGAGAGCAGGGCTGGGCAACTCCAGTCCATAAGGGTCACCAACAGGTCAGGTTTTCAGGACATCCCTGCTTCAACACAGGTGGCTCCATCAGTGGCTCAGTCCTGTGCTGACGCAGGGATATCCTGAAAACCTGACCGGCTTTTGGCCCTTGCGGCCTGGACTTGCCCACCCCTGGAATAGAGGGAATTACTCACACTCAACTGGATAGCACGCCTATAGCGGTGTTAAATCCTTATTAAAATCAGAGATCCATTCCAGGTCGACAGGTACGGGTAACAAGCCCAGACGCATTTCGTGGGTAATGCCTACTTCATTAGAGAAACTTTGGGGAATATGTATCAAGGCAAAAGTGGAGCAGTTCCAGGGCAAAATAATTGCACCATATGTATCAAAAAAAAGATCCTATTGATTTCAATGGGTATTTTAGTGTTTGATACACACGAAGCAATGCTTATGAATTGCGCCCGTTTTGACTGGATACATATACACACGCACAAAGATGCATATGTGTGTGTATGTATGTGTGTATGTATGTGCGTTTGATAATGGTAATGTCCAACCCATTTTACCCCGTTCCATAGGTGAAAACTTAACTAACTCAGCAACTGTATCACTTTAACATACCTTCCAATTGTACCTAATTAGCAGGTGTTGTACCTTTTTGGGTCAGCTCTGCATGTCATGCCTATTTCTGCATGTGTGAGATATCAGGGCAGCGCTACACTGACTACTGGACCCATTTGTTGAAGCTCAGAACTTTCAGCTGAGCAGCCCGGAACTTGGCACATGCAAAATAAAATCGCAGGTCTGAGCAAGGTTCTTTCACAGGCATTTGATGAGCATACAAGTAAATTACTACATTAAAAAAGTATTAAAGGCATCCATAGATTTTCACCATCTTGTAAGCTCCTCTATAGAGGAACCAACATGTACCTATTTTCAAGTGCCTTATGTTAGAGGGTCTGCTATTATAGTGCATTTCTTCTTAATCGACACTTTATAACCAAGTTCAAGGGGGTTGCTTGTAGAGCTCTAATCGCCAGGACTGCTCATCTTTCATTCATCATTTCCAGAAGGTAAAATAAACTTACCCACATGTATTCCCAAGAACGCCCAACAGAAGGTGCTCTAAGCATATCTCAGAGGCCAGGAGTTGGATGGCAGTAAAGACCTTGGAACAGTTCATGCTTTTGTCCGGTCCAACAGCGAGTTTTTGGTTCGCAGCATCTCTACATCAACACGAGTAAAAGGGGCCTCCGTACGTTTAAGGCCCATATTTACATAGCGGTGCTAAGCTCGAAGACACGTAAACGGCCCGTTCAAGTGAAAGGGCTGAAAGGCGTCATATTGCATAGCACCACTTAATAAATATGTCCCCAAGTTCATAACTGCATACAGAAAGTAAAATTGTACAAACTATTCTCCAACGTATACCCATGATAATGGCAGAGTGTGGTCATTAGCTGTATCCCTATTTCAACTCTCCAAATCAATATCTAAATCCAAGATCTCCCCCCCCCCATCATCTACTTTCATCACCACCTCTTGAATCAGACAACAAAGGGGTGACTAAAAACAGCTAATTGTGTAGCCCTCCCCCTCCTCCCGAGGTGTACTCCTTCCCTCTTCAAAGCATTATGGATTGATTGCCTAGCCTAGCTGTAAATCAAAAGAAAGTCGCCACTTGTTATCTGCTTAGAATTTCCTGGGCTCATACTGCGAAGCCATTACTCTGCTGTTTGATCTCTAAGCCACCGGCAATGTCTTCCAGCACGGTTAACTACCATGCCGGTTGATTCTCATTTCTTTGCGACTCCTCTTTTTATAGCAGGATGGATTCCCACTATATATTTCCTTCCTAGTTAAAAAGGGCACTGTCAAGAGAAATGATTCAGGAGAGTCCGGCGCTGGCCCAATGTGTAGTAATTGAATGTAAAGCGCCAGCAGCAAGTGTTCAAAATGTCAGAAGGGGTCAGACCAAGACGTGGCGCTTTGCCGCTCTCGGGACACGAGGCGCTCCCCAGTTGGGACACTCGGGACGTCACACAGGTATTGGTGGTTCAACCTCTACATGCCTCCATTGTAGCGCATCAATCCACAAGTTCTCCCACAAGGGATGGCGATTGCAAAATAGTTTGAAGTAGTTGCACCAACATTGCAACTGGTTTAATATACGTAGTTGAGTAGGTAACTCTGTTGATGGCAGTGAGTACCCTGTGAAAGGTAACCCCGAAATGGTAATTATCAGAGGGGCAGCCTACCTACATGACACACAGATAAGACTCTGTGCCAGCACTTCCCCAGAGCGCAGGACAGCATCACATTCTCTACCTACATCACTGCTACAACTGGCATGGATACCAACAAGAGGCCATAGTGAGCCAGCTACTAGTAGCTGGGCAGAGCGAGTTGGAAATGTGCAGATTACAACCGACAGGTTTATCTCAGATTGCCATTACATAACCCCACACCTCTGCAATGTCCTTCTCTGAATATATGACTGGCACCCCCTCTCTCTCCACCTTCAAGACCTTTCTTAAAACTCTCCTCTTTAACAAAGTATATGGGCAGCTCCGCTGGCTGATACTATACATCCCATATGCACGGACCTTGTCCCCTTACAGATGCATTTACCAGAACACCCTCCTACTGTCTCTAGGTTATCCCCACTTAGATTGTAAGCTCTTTGGGGCAGGGAGTCATTACCTATTCTTTTATGTCTTTTAAGTGCTTATTCCATTATGTGTTATAATATTATGTCACGTGTATTACTGCTGTACCTGGATAGCACTATATAAAGATATACATACATGCTCAAGATCTATCTGCTTAGCCAGGCATTAAAGTAGGGTTGCAAGGTGGCTTGTCCAAAAATACTGGACACAATGGTAAAAAGATGCAAACCCCACGCCCCCCGAATATATATATATATAAAAAAAAATACCCCCATGCTCCCCAATACAAATAAAAAAAATACCCCCACGCCCACCAATACATATAAAAAAGTACCCCCACGCCCACCAATACATATAAAAAAGTACCCCCACGCCCCCAATACATATAAAAAATACCCTAACGCCCCCAATACATATACAAAATACCCCCACAATACAAAGTGCAATGCCATAACATTTTTGTATGTGGCAGTGTTTTTCAACCTTTTTTGGTTGGGTAATGCCAGAATTCAATTCTGAAATTCTGGGGAACCCCACCTGTCTCTGTCTCTGTCTCTGTCTCTGTCTCTGTCTCTGTCTCTGTCTCTGTCTCTGTCTCTGTCTCTGTCTCTGTCTCTGTCTCTGTCTCTGTCTCTGTCTCTGTCTCTGTCTCTGTCTCTGTCTCTGTCTCTGTCTCTGTCTCTGTCTCTGTCTCTGTCTCTGTCTCTGTCTCTGTCTCTGTCTCTGTCTCTGTCTCTGTCTCTGTCTCTGTCTCTGTCTCTGTCTCTGTCTCTGTCTCTGTCTCTGTCTCTGTCTCTGTCTCTGTCTCTGTCTCTGTCTCTGTCTCTGTCTCTGTCTCTGTCTCTGTCTCTGTCTCTGTCTCTGTCTCTGTCTCTGTCTCTGTCTCTGTCTCTGTCTCTGTCTCTGTCTCTGTCTCTGTCTCTGTCTCTGTCTCTGTCTCTCTCCCTCCCCCTCCCCCTCCCCCTCCCCCATACAGACACACACTCTCCCTCTCCCTCTCCCCCATACAGAGACACACTCTCCCTCTCCCCCTCCCCCATACAGACACACACTCTCTCCCCTCTGCCTCCAACACACAGACCGACACACAGTCTTTAAGGGAGCTGGCTCTGGCCCTGATTTTTCCTCTCTCTCCTGTCAGCCAGAAGTTGACGGCAGAAGTAGGGAGAGGATAGTGCAGTGAGCTGCCGGCTGCTGCTGCCGCCTGGTCACTGCTACGTGGGGGTGCCGCAGCGGAGCCAGGCCTGGGACCGCGTGGAGTGTTATCCCAGCTCTCCCCCGCTGGCGTCCGCGGAACCCGGTGAAAATCACTGGTATCTGCAGCACATGTGTTTGGATATGTATGCGCAAACAGAACAGGTGTAACACTGCACATGTGTTTGGATATGTATGCGCAAACAGAACAGGTGTAACACTGCACATGTGTTTGGATATGTATGCGCAAACAGAACAGGTGTAACACTGCACATGTGTTTGGATATGTATGCGCAAATAGAACAGGTGTAACACTGCACATGTGTTTGGATATGTATGCGCAAATAGCACAGGTGTAACACTGCACATGTGTTTGGATATGTATGCGCAAATAGCACAGGTGTAACACTGCACATGTGTTTGGATATGTATGCGCAAACAGAACAGGTGTAACACTGCACATGTGTTTGGATATGTATGCGCAAACAGAACAGGTGTAACACTGCACATGTGTTTGGATATGTATGCGCAAACAGAACAGGTGTAACACTGCACATGTGTTTGGATATGTATGCGCAAACAGAACAGGTGTAACACTGCACATGTGTTTGGATATGTATGCGCAAATAGAACAGGTGTAACACTGCACATGTGTTTGGATATGTATGCGCAAACAGAACAGGTACACTGCACATGTGTTTGGATATGTATGCGCAAATAGCACAGGTGTAACACTGCACTGGCTGTTAATGGTATCACAGCAGAATGCAGTATGCCTGTAAGATTTATTAGCTACACTGTTATGTATCACTATGTATTCAGAACTTATAGATCATATATGGCTATCTTGACATACTAGCCCATATTTACAGGACATGTATAATATTAGTGTACTGTGACTAACACGATCCTTTACTATAAGGACTTTATTCAATCTTTATTACAGACTAAAAAGGTATCACATTACCTAGGCGTACCGGCATACTAGAAATAGTGATTTTCGAGTAACAGGGGTTAAGCTTTTCCTTGACATTTGGTAATATTCAGTGTGGGGGAGGAAAAAAAAAAAAAAACTCACCAACTAGAATAATTGCTCCCACAGGGACCAATACACAGGTCACAGTGTTTTGCACTTCACTATAGCAGAGCCTTGAATATCATTTTCTGTAAACCTGGATATAATCTCACAGCACAGGCACATCGTTTGCAGGAGCCAGAGCTAACGCACCACTTCTGCACTATGATTATTCAACAGATGTTGGAAGGTCCTAGAGGGACATTTTATTATTCAAAGAAGATATTTTTTTGGCAGAAGTAAATATTTCTTTCATCAGTTGCGATGCTGAAATACATTTCCAGCTTCCTGTTCAAAATAGTAAACCATTAGAAAAGCAGATTTTGCCCTGGAGAAATGTATGTTATACTTTTACAATTCTTCATTCTGCTCCTGCGCACATACAGAAAAAAATAAATATAGATATATATATACACACACACACATATATACAGTCACACAGTAGTCTCTGAACCTCAGCTGTAATCAACCAGACACGATATTTAAAAAAATAATAATAATCCTTAACCTACTGCACGAGAAAAGCATCTCTGATTCACACACGGTCTTCATTAAATAAAGGGGAAATGCCACATTTTGGTGTTTGGAATTATAGTGCAGAAACTCTTGAAAGCTTTTGCTTGGTTAGGTTAAAAAAAAATGTATGTGTATAAAGGAAATGAGGACAGGTCCTCCTATACTCAAAAAACTGAAATGCATCTACTACTATTTCGGGACTTCTCTCAAGAGCTCTCTGCTCGCCAATGGGGACCAAAATGTTGAGTCAAAAGATTTCACTTTTTGAGTATCTGAGCGCCTGTCCAGTACCTTTTTGGATGGTATGCACCCTTCCTATACCTTAATTTCACATGCTGTTGTGTGTGTGCCCTGTTCATGAATGAAAAAATAAATACATTTTATCGCGATCGCTGGAAGTCATCTCAATTTAATTTTTCCAGTGACCGTAGCCCGACGTTGTGTCGCTGTCGCCGACACTATAAGCGTAGCCTAAGGCACAAGGATGTGAGGTAACGTGTAGGGATGGTATTATAATAATAATAATAATAATAATAATAAATGTTTGTTCTTGCATAGCGCTGCAGACACCGCATTCTCTCACGTTAAAGCTGCAGACCAAGCAATATCCTACATATGTGGGGTTTTTTTTTCTTCAAATAAATCAGTTCTGTACTATGAGAAAAAAAGCATGTGGGTACCGCAAACGCGCGCTCTACATGAAACTTCTGTGCGTTTTGTCACTGAAATTGTATTTTGATTCTTATGATTTTGATTGAATGAAAGACTTTTGAGAGTATCATTTATTTATTTATTTTTCAGCAGAAATTTCCATACTATCATTTGGAATACAGGACACAATTGACTTATGATAACTAAAGTAAGATACATATATTTTGGATTGTCAAGTATATCAATGCCGTTACTCTCAAAAGTCTTTCATTCAATCAAAATCAAAATACGATTTCAGTGACAAACGCAAAGAAGTATGACTTCGAACTGCTGTTTTTTTTTTTAGAATCATTACAGTTACTATATTATATTAATCTACTAGCTGAGAGCCCCGGCGTTGCCCGGGATGTTTGTGGTGTGGGGGTGGCATTTGGGTGGGGAGTGGTCCACGCGGCCCATGTGCGGTGGTAGTGCTGCTGTGGCTGTACTGATGGTGATTGTATCGGTGTGCTGATTTGGGAGGGTTTGGTGCTGATTTGGGAGGGTTTGGTGCTGATGTGGGGGTGCGGATGTGGTTGTGCCGATGGGGGAGGTGCAAAGGTGTTGATGGGGGCTGAGAATGGCGGGGAGCCGAGAATGCCAGTGTGCTGGGGGGGGCATGGGATAGCGGTGTGCTGATGTGGTGGTGCTGGGGATAGTGTGTGTGTGTGTGTGTATACACGTGTGTGTGTGTATACATGTGTGTGTATACACGTGTGTGTGTGTATACATGTGTGTGTGCATACATTATGTGTATGTATACGTGTGTGTGTATACGTGTGTGTGTATGTCTACATGTGTGTGTGTGTATGTCTCCATGTGTGTGTGTACATGTGTGTGAGTGTACGTGTGTGTGTGTGTGTCTACGTGCGTGTGTGTCTACGTGTGTGTATGTGTCTACGTGTGTGTGTCTATGTGTGTGTGTGTGTGTGTGTGTGTGTGTGTGTATACGTGTGTGTGTGTACGTGTGTGTGTGTCTACGTGTGTGTGTCTACGTGTGCCTGTGTGTGTACACGTGTGTGTTTGTACGTGTGTCTACATGTGTGTGTGTATACGTGTGTCTACGTGTGTGTGTATGCGTGCGCCTACGTGTGTGTGTGTATACGTGTGTGTACGTGTGTGTGTGTACGTGTATATACGTGTGTGTATATACGTGTGTGTGTGTGTGTGTGTGTGTGTGTGTGTGTGTGTGTGTGTGTGTGTGTGTGTGTGTGTGTAGCTGAGAGACCCGGCGTTGCCCATGAGTTAAATTTCCCGCTAGGGGGAGAGCGGACGGAAGGAGCGGGAGGGCGGACGGGAGGGCGGACGGCGGACGGGAGGGCGGACGGGAGGGCGGACGGGAGGGCGGACGGAGAGCGGACGGGAGGGCGGGCGGAGAGCGGACGGAGAGCGGACGGGAGGGCGGACGGAGAGCGGACGGGAGGAGGAGGAGGGGGGGGAGAGCGGACGGGAGGAGGAGGGGGGGAGAGCGGACGGGAGGAGGAGGGGGGGGGAGAGCGGACGGGAGGAGGAGGGGGGGGGAGAGCGGACGGGAGGAGGGGGGAGGGGAGAGCGGACGGGAGGAGGAGGGGGGGTGGAGAGCGGACGGGAGGAGGAGGGGGGGGAGAGAGCGGACGGGAGGAGGAGGGGGGGGAGAGAGCGGACGGGAGGAGGAGGGGGGGGAGAGAGCGGACGGGAGGAGGAGGGGGAGAGAGCGGACGGGAGGAGGAGGGGGGGGAGAGCGGACGGAAGGAGCGGGAGGGCGGACGGGAGGGCGGACGGGAGGGCGGACGGAGGGCGGACGGAGGGCGGACGGAGGGCGGACGGAGAGCGGACGGAGGGCGGACGGGAGGAGGAGGGGGGGGAGAGAGCGGACGGGAGGAGGAGGGGGGGGAGAGCGGACGGGAGGAGGAGGGGGGGGAGAGCGGACGGAAGGAGCGGGAGGGCGGACGGGAGGGCGGACGGGAGGGCGGACGGAGGGCGGACGGCGGACGGAGAGCGGACGGGAGAGCGGACGGAGAGCGGACGGAGAGCGGACGGGAGAGCGGACGGGAGAGCGGACGGGAGGGCGGACGGGAGGGCGGACGGAAGGGCGGACGGAGAGCGGGCGGGAGAGCGGACGGGAGGGCGGACGGAGAGCGGACGGGAGGGCGGACGGAGAGCGGACGGGAGAACGGACGGGAGAGCGGACGGGAGGGCGGATGGAGAGCGGACGGGAGGGCGGATGGAGAGCGGACGGGAGGGCGGACGGAGAGCGGACGGAGGGCGGACGGAGAGCGGACGGAGGGCGGACGGAGAGCGGACGGGAGAACGGACGGGAGAGCGGACGGGAGGGCGGATGGAGAGCGGACGGGAGGGCGGATGGAGAGCGGAGAGCGGACGGAGAGCGGACGGGAGGGCGGACGGAGAGCGGACGGGAGGAGGAGGAGGGGGGGGAGAGCGGACGGGAGGAGGAGGAGGGGGGGAGAGCGGACGGGAGGAGGAGGAGGGGGGGAGAGCGGACGGGAGGAGGAGGAGGGGGGGAGAGCGGACGGGAGGAGGAGGGGGGGGAGAGCGGACGGGAGGAGGAAGGGGGGGAGAGCGGACGGGAGGAGGAGGGGGGGGGAGAGCGGACGGGAGGAGGAGGGGGGGTGGAGAGCGGACGGGAGGAGGAGGGGGGGGAGAGAGCGGACGGGAGGAGGAGGGGGGGGAGAGAGCGGACGGGAGGAGGAGGGGGGGAGAGAGCGGACGGGAGGAGGAGGGGGGGGGAGAGAGCGGACGGGAGGAGGAGGGGGGGGGGGAGAGCGGACGGGAGGAGGAGGGGGGGGAGAGCGGACGGGAGGAGGAGGGGGGGGGAGAGCGGACGGGAGGAGGAGGGGGGGGAGAGCGGACGGAGGAGGAGGGGGGGGGGGGGAGAGCGGACGGGAGGAGGAGCGGGGGGAGAGCGGACGGGAGGAGGAGGGGGGGAGAGCGGACGGGAGGAGGAGGGGGGGAGAGAGCGGACGGGAGAGGGGGGGGAGGGCGGACGGGAGAGGGGGGGAGAGCGGACGGGAGGAGGGGGGGGGGAGAGCAGACGGGAGGAGGGGGGGGAGAGCGGACGGGAGGAGGGGGGGGGGGAGAGCGGACGGGAGGAGGGGGGGGGGAGAGCGGACGGGAGGAGGGGGGGGAGAGCGGACGGGAGGAGGGGGGGTTGAGAGCGGACGGGAGGAGGGGGGGGGAGAGGGGGGGGGAGAGCGGATGGGAGGAGGGGGGGGGAGAGCGGACGGGAGGAGGGGGGGGGAGAGCGGACGGGAGGAGGGGGGGGGAGAGCGGACGGGAGGAGGGGGGGGGAGAGCGGACGGGAGGAGGGGGGGGAGAGCGAACGGGAGGAGGGGGGGGGAGAGCAGACGGGAGGAGGGGGGGGGAGAGCGGACGGGAGGAGGGGGGGGGGGAGAGCGGACGGGAGGAGGGGGGGGGGGAGAGCGGACGGGAGGAGGGGGGGGGGGAGAGCGGACGGGAGGAGGGGGGGGGGGAGAGCGGACGGGAGGGGGGGGAGAGTGCGGACGGGAGGAGGAGGGGGGGGGAGAGTGGACAGGAGGGGGGTGGGTTGGTTAAAATTTCCGGCTCTCTCCTCTCCACTCCCCCTGTATGTTTCTCCGCTCCCCCCCTCTCTCTCCCCTCCTGCCCCCCCCATGTGACACAGACACACACACACAGTGACACACACAGTGAGAGACACACACAGTGTCACACACACAGTGAGACACACACACAGTGTCACACACACACACACACACACAGTGAGAGACACACACAGTGTCACACACACACACAGTGTCACACACACACACAGTGAGACACACACACAGTGAGACACACACACACACAGTGACACACACACACACACAGTGACACACACACACACAGTGACACACACACACACACACAGTGACACACACACACACACACACAGTGACACACACACACACACAGTGACACACACACACACACACACACACACACACACGTCACCTCTCCTTCGGGGCGCCGCCATCTTAGGTGCCGCGTGTCCCCCCGCCGGGGAGGGAGGTGAGTGCGGGAGGGAGTAGAGCGTGAGTGAGGGAGTAGAGCGGGAGGGAGGTGAGTGCGGGAGGGAGTGGAGCGGCTTCCGGGCGCCTCTTAGGTGCCGCGTGTGCCAACCCCCGCCAGGGAGGGAATGGAGTGGGAGGTGAGTGGAGCGGCTTCCGGGCGCCTCTTAGGTGGGCGCGTGTCCCCCCGCCGGGGAGGGACTGGGAGGGAATGGAGTGGGAGGTGAGTGGAGCGGGAGGGAATGGAGTGAGAGGGAGGTGAGTGGAGCGGGAGGGAGTGGAGCGGCTTCCGGGCGCCGCCGGGGAGGGAGTGGAGCGGGAGGGAATGGAGTGGGAGGGAGGTGAGTGTGATGGGGGGGGGGGGAGAGGACAGAGAGGTGTGTGTGTGTGTGTGTGTGTGTGTGTGTGTGTGTGACACTGTGTGTGTGTGACACTGTGTGTGTTTTTTTTTTTTTTGTTTTTTTTGTGGACCTTTGGCCCGTCACTCCGCCTCAGGCCAATGCGAGGTGTGGGGGGCGGGCCAAGGGGGTGGTGTGAGTGTGTGAGGCCAATGAGAGGTGTGCGGGGGCGGGCGGGCCAAGGGACCAATGAGATTGCCGCTAGGGACACCGGACATCCAGGCAGGCAAACATACAGTGCTTTCACTAATATAGTATAAGATATACAATGCATGTGTTATATGTTCACACACCTTGCATCTTTTGCACTTCTCAAATTTTTATGCTAAATGGTAGATTCCTAAGAATTTTGCTATTTGCACTTCTATATTTGTACTCACTGGGAATTCCTCTAAACACTGTTCCTTTTGTTTGTGTGTGTATATACCAACACACACGTAAGCTAGTGGCACTAGCCGCTTCTGCACGCGCGGACATTTTTTTTTATATATTATAATGTAACAAGAATCTTATGTTTCTATAGCAACTATTTTCAAAGTCACACCCCTTCCTCTTCTGAAACAGGCTCTGGCACACCCCTTTTTGAGCCCTGCCCTCTCTTTAGCAGTGCACCAATTGTATCTACAGTAGTGACTGGTCACATGATCTTCCACACCGAACTTTGCATCTTTGGTCCGCTTCTGCTGCAGGACAGCCATTTAGTGAACCCCCGAGCCGAATCTTCGCCGATCGATCACAGGAGAACGGATCGATCGGCAACTTAGCTAATTATTTATCATTGTGTGGATTGTATTGACGCACGTATTAAAGGGGGGGGGGGGAAGAGTCATTAAATGAATGACCTTAATACATGGCGTCTGTATCGGAATAAAGAATAAAGAGAATTAGGACTCTCCCACGCGAAAAAACGATAACTAATCCTGAAGTCTATACTTCTGCACAGGGGAATGAGGACGAGACATGTACACCTCATTTTCAACTGTGCATCTCTTAATATTCTACGTCTCTCCGGTTTGAAGCATCCGATTTGTGAAAACGTGCATTAGCAGTTCAAACGATTCACATATTCCGCATACAAACACACATCTGCATATGGAGTGAAAATAGCAGCCATTCATGTGTAATGATTATTAAATCAGAGCCAAAATCAGCATCGCACCACTAATTAGCTGTATAATGCAAGTTAACGTTGCTCATTCTGCAGAGCAGATAAGTGATGTTTCCATACACATCGGGTATCCAACTCCGGTCCTCGAGGTCCCCCAACAGGCACATATTAGGGATATCCCTGCTTCAGCACAGGTGGTTCAATCAGTGGCTCAGTCATTAACAGCCATTGATTGAATCAACTGTGCTGAAGCAGGGATATCCTTAAAACATGAACGGTTGGTGGCCCTTGAGGACTGGACTTGTCTGCCTCTGCCATACACACTGTATACTGCAAGTGCTTCTGGGAGACGGGATCATTTGCGCTCTTCAAATTTCACCATGATACAGGGACTGTGCGTGATAATGGGGCAGTGCCAATAGGCAATGTTTAATTCAGTTGGCAAGTAATTTGGATTTCTAAAATGATTCGCTGAAGCGAACAATTACTGTGCATCTTAACAAATCAAGCGTCAAAAGAGCAGGTTTCAACATGTAATAATGCCAACTTTATAAGCATCTCATGCAAGCAGATGTTCGCCATTCCCCTATCTGTAGCCGGTTAGTCCCTCTATAACGTATTACAATTCTCAGAGTGTCTGGCACCGCTACATCAATTTAAACCTTTAAATAACGCAAATCTTCCTTACACCTCCCCGGCCCCCCCGCCAATTTGTAGCGCGATTGCACGCCGAATTCTCGAGATACCTGTGAAGTTACAGGGCTAAATCTACCTGCAGGCTGCCAAGCTGCGGGCCAATAGGAAACCACAATCGTCGGTATTGGATTTCTATTGGCCGGACATTTAAATCCCCTTTAATAAATTTTTTTAAAAACCAGTAAGAAGTAGCGCTAACGTCACAGGTAAGTATATTGGGAACCGGGGTGGGGGGTACCTGGGGCAAAATGTAGTGTCATTCAACTCAGGAGAAGCCGTGACCCTTGTTCCAGCCATGTACAACAGAAAAGGGAAGTCCGTGTGGGGGGATTGCGGCTTTAAAACTCTTATCAAAGATTCCGACTGGTTTTGATACACAAGACGCAAGACACCGTGCTGAGATACTGCGGGCTCATCAGCCAAAAACCGCCACCCCGAACCAAGCCTGTGTGATCACAGGAAACAGGTCTGATCCGTTTCACTCATTAAACACGGAGCAGCCTGGGGCAGATTAAATCACCAAATGCAACATGACGTTTTGTGGTCAGTACTTTTCGTGGCACGGTGTCCTGCTGGAAGCGTGTGCACATGCAGGAGCCGAGACGCAGTCTCTACAGGCTGGTATTCAATATGGGGTGAAGTTATCTTCCCCTCGCTAGGGAACATGTAAGCCCCATTTCATTTAATGGAGCTTTGACCTACTACAGTAAGAGGAAGGTAGCTTCACAGCATATTAAGAGAGGTCTATGAGGAAGCAAAATAACTATCTGCTGGAGAGGTCGAGCAGCTAACGGAATATGAGAAGTTGACACACACACACACACACACACACACACACACACACACACAATACAATACCAATGTATTACTGACAGGTAGGGGTAATGGCAGACTTAACCTTTATTAACAGCAGCCATATTTCCCCTATCGTCGCACTGACCACCAAATAAAAAAATGCTAGTATTGTAAGAACCATACACATGATTGTGTCAGAGTGTGTCTGCAAATCAAGTTGTCTGCACAGCTACAGTACACCTTGTTCATTTTTAAACTCCCTCCTGTCAACTAAAATTATCTCAGTCAACATTTTGCTGTGTTAATGTGCTGTCCAACACGATCCTACACTTACGTTTCACCATCAACAGCCATTTTAATTCAAGGATCACTTTAAACCCCTTATAAAAACAAGTCACTGCAACCTCATGCTCAAATACGACCCATAGATATGTCTACGTGCCCAATTGAGCATGCTCTGAATGACTTTTTGCAGATAATTGGTTCAGATGTCTGCTTCTGAGTTAACCAGCTGAATATGTTGGTCATTGCTATTAAAATGTAATGGGGCAGAGAAGAAAAATTGGCTAAGTGAAGTGTAGGTAAATAAAATAAAACCACTCAGTTAGAGAGTCTCTTTGCTTTAATATTACTGAGAGCCTGCCCAGTGCTTTTAAGAGAAATGGATTATGATCATACATGTTGAATTAACTAATCTTTTTCCCCCTTTAGTTCCCTTCATACCTTCCCCAATTTATGTCCTCTCCTCTCCCGTTCTCTTGGCAAGCTGACCCATCCACACCTCATTCCTCTCGTCAGCTTGGGCAGCGAGAGAGAGGAGGATGTCATACAGTACCAACGGGTCATTTCTGACCCGGAGAGAAGATCAGTTCAGCGCTCTGCCCTACGACATGGTGTTCAACTGAGAATATAGCAAAAGCATGAGGAAGCCAACAGGCCAGAAGCAGCAACTCACCCTGTCACTGCAGGGAAAGCAGCTAACAAGATCGCTTCCCAGCTCCTGATCCGGACATCAGAGGTGCACGCTGTTCCCCGAGAACACTACTTCACAGCTGCTTATAATGGATATGTTTATACGAATAAATGAATTCCAGGGTTACCTTTCCAGCTCATATTCTTGCATTCCCACTCTTGCAGCCTTCATGACCTGTGAGCAGATTGCAATATTAAACATCTGGTTAAGGGAGCTGTACTATGTTCGCCCTTCCAACGTGCAACATATAAACCAGTAGCAAGTATAACTGCAGCCTCCTAACAGACGCTGACACATTAGGTTCCGTCTTTGAGACTGTTCCTCCATCTGTCGGATGAAGGATTTTGATCCGTCTTAAGAGATATCTGCGTTCCTTTATGTTCAATATTTGTATCGCTTTGCATTTCAATTAGTCATATTAAAGCCATGCGAAAAAATTAACTACAGAAAGATGTATAAAGAATTGAATCATTTGCATTACAAAGAAGAACAAGATAAAAAGATAGATGACTTAAACAGTCACTATTCACAGAGGTTTGATATACTGGGGGATTTCCAGCGCTTTTCTCTCTATAGATAGATTGCACGAGTGCAAAAATAGGTTTGAATCAATAAACACATTTTACACAAAGTCAATACAATTATCTATGATCTGCTGCAATATCGCGCGTGGATAAAGCCTGAAGCATACACATGTTCATTGAGAATAGAGGTGGCCAACTCCAGTTGTCAAGGGCCACCAACAGGTTAGGTTTTCAGGATATCCCTGCTTCAGCACAGGCGGACTGAACCACTGATTGAGCCATCGGTGCTGAAGTGGAGAAATTGTAAAAACCTGACAAGATGCCTTCTCCAAAAATACTGGACACAATGGTGAAAGGTGTGGCGTGCTCGACAAACACAAACACACACACACACACACACACACACAGTTTTCCCTCCCCAGGCCCATGACACCTCCTCCTGATTGGCTGCATTACCCAGCAGCAGCCAATCAGGATGGAGGAAGCTGCCCAGCCCCCCCAGCAGCCGCCCTGCTCGGGAAAAATCCCGCGGCCCCCCAAGTCGGTCAGGTCACTATGTCCAGAGAGGTAATATCAGTATACACACACACACCCAGAGAGATAATATCAGTATACACATACATGTCCAGTATTACCTCTCATTTTTTACTGGACAGAGTGACCAAATACAGGACGTGCAGTTCAGTACTGGACACCTGGTAACCACACAGTGACTGGTGACCCTTGAGGAGTGGAGTTGGCCAGCGCTGATTAAGGAGGAGAGCAATCATATTATTGCAATGCTAGAAACCCGTTACCTCCTTGTGAGCTTCACTGGAGATCCGGTTCGTGTATCGCAGAACTTCCAACTCCATGTCCGTCTTGAACACTCGGCTGTTGGGAATATAGAAATAAATCAGAATATACCTGGGCTTCAAAAAGAGTTTTCACTTTCTTGATAACACAAAATACAGTATCTTGCATTTGTACAATGTCCAAAGCTCAAAGTACAATTATACTTCAGGAAAACTGATGCCCCCGGCGTTTTGGTGGGGAACAGTCTGAATTTCATGATTATCGCACAAGACTATAAAACGTATTTAAGGAGGGGGATGTATACGGTTAACAAGACACCCCAATCACTAGTATGTAGCCCGTTAAAGCAAATCTAACCCATTACGTCAAATGGTCTTTGGCAGGGGTGGCCAACTCCAGTCCTCAAAGGCCACCAACAGGTCGGGTATTAGGGATATCCCTGCTTCAGCACAGGTGGCTCAATCAATGGCTCAGTCAAAGACTGGGCCACCTGTGCTGAGGCAGGGATATCCTGAAAACCTGCCCTGTTGGTGGCCATTGAGGACTGGAGTTGGCCGCCCCATCTCTTTGGCGTTACAAGGAGCTGCACCAATTTCTCAAAACAGAGGATTTTTCGGGACCCGAGCGATATTTGTTGGTCTTTTCTAAGTTATTTATGGGACAGTGCTAGATGGCAGGTTACAAGGTTTAAAAAGCAAATGTCACAAAAAATCTCTCTATTATCCCTTGGATCTGTGTAATTCTTACCTTGCCTGATAAGAATTATAGTTCTACTTTATCTCTTAAAACGCAATTGTGCCACTATTTGTCAAACAATATAACAAAAAGGAAGAAATGTCTGGGACCAGCCATTAATTGTCAGTTTACAAACAAACAGTCTTTTCTCAAAGGAGATCAGGTAAAGATTGTAAAGACTTTAAAGCATTAAAAGTTTATAAAAAACTAGAATATGTATATTCTAGGTGACGGCGTGTGCTCATTTTCATGTTGGGTTGCCAGGTCTCCAGTATTGAACAGGACTGTCCTGTATTTGGACACTGTCCAGTAAAAAAATTGCGGTAATACTAGACATGTAAGTGCCCGGTATTCCTCTCTGGACTTAGTTACCTAACCAGCTTGGGGGGCAGCGGTATTTCCCCGAGCTGGGCTGTTAGGGGGCTGAGTAATCCAGCCAATGAGGTGGTGTCAGGTGTCATGAGGTGGGGCCAAGGAGAGGAGGAAATTGTATGGAGAAGTGAGAGTTGTGTGCGTGTCTCAAGCACGTCGCACCTTTTATCAATGTGTCCAGTATTTTTGGAGATACCACTTGGCAACCCAATAAAATCGCATGTCATTTCCCAGAATCCCTTGCTGCAGTGGAAGCACTGTATGCTAAGAGTTAATGGGGAAGGGCAGGGTTGCAGACCTGTCTGGGGCATGAATGTGCTCACAAGTGATATTTTTAGAATATTTATACTGGCTTCCTTTGTAAATGGTGTAAATCCTCTACGCTTAACCCTTTGGTTGCTGGATAGGGCACAGCCCATCCAGCAAATCCCAATCAGGCGAGAGATCACATCATTGCCCCATCACCTAATCCGGGAAACAGAAGAGTCCTCCACTTCCTTTTCCCTGCGTTGCAGACCGCGCTTATCTCCCCTGCAAAACAAGCATGACGACCAGAACCCTGGGGTGTCGGGCCCCATGGACGTAGTGGGACACCCCCTCCAACAGACCCATGTGCTAATCCGTGTTATATTCTGCTCTGGGGTTGCAGAGAAACGTACCACTGAAGGTAGCGCCAGTACCGTCCCCATCTAGGGGAAACAAAATGGCGGGTTAAATCCCCCATCTAACACGAGTCAACGGGAAGCAGAAGTATCTTGGCAACTAAAGGGTCCCCAGTGTTGAAAATACAGTGTTTCTGCCGCGGGGGGACCCCTTTCTTCCCACCCAGGTACCAAAAAAGGGGAGAAGTGGAAGGGTCGTCTGTAAAAATAATATAAGAAAGGGGCAACGGCGGCTTTAGTTAAATGAACATTACGTTGCCGTTAGTTCACTTTGTTCCGAGTCAGGACTGTCCCTTTAGGAGTACATTTATTTCAATAGTGCTCAGCGTCTCAATAAATCTTCTTTTACTGCGAGGGCTGTTTCTGCAGACATTTCCCTCCCGACATTTCTCTCGCCTCTTGAAACAGCGGTGATATCTTAGCCTTTAACTAAAAAAAAAAATAGCATTTTCAAACTCATCTTATGTGCTTCAATTTCAATTCTTATCTGCATTTACCATTACCCGACCCCCCCGGTGCACATCGCCTGCATTCCCTTTATCCGCACTCCAGAGCCTGTTACACAGCAGATCACAATCATTTCCCATATCAGCTGCTGCTTCCTCGCTCCCGGCTCCGTGGTGCTCGCTGCGCTGTCCGTGGTGCTGGCTGCGCTGTCCGTGGTGATCCTTGTCCAGAGATGTACAAAGTGGGTGTCGGTTCTGTAGCATTCGGTAGGGCGACTATCTCCATTGACAAGATTCCCCACCATCATCGCCTTCCCATTTCACCGTTCTGTTGTATCAGTTCTTAGCCGGTGAGACTGGGGATGTCATTTACTCTTAACAAGTATTGCAATTTCAAAAGAAGAAGAGAAAGTACTCAGGCACTTTTTATTTTTTTAAGTAGGCTTGTTTAAAATGTATGCAAAGATCGTGAGCGGCGGTGCAGCTGCCTTGGAAAAATTTATGACCGGTACTGCAAAGGTCTAGGCACGAAAATTTACTAAAAGGCACATTTAAAAACAGTAGGTTATATGTCTTTTTTAAGGTGCCCAGTTCTTTCCTTCCTCGTGTCATACTTTTTTCAGTCTTTTTTTAGCCGATAGTTTGGAAGAAGCTTGTGGGGAGCGCAGATTTTCACCATATAAAGGGAAGAAAATATATAATAGTGTAATATATCCAAACACCTGTGGCAATCTGTATGGGGATCGAGATTAGGAACTCACATTCTCCCAGTTAAAATACAGCATTGGAAGACAATCTGAAGACTCCGTGGTTTGCAGGGGGGTCTTGCCACGCCAGCGAAACGCGTAGAGTGAACCAGCAGCAACCCAGAGTGTGCCCCCCATGCCCCAGAACCCGTGTGGACCCATTTCAAGATCGATCGCGAAACCGGAAGTGACGCGACGGGCCGGAAGTGACGCGACGCGATCCCGGGAGTGGGGTAGATGGTGTATACTGCTGCTGCGCTTTGATTTTTACGTGTCTATGCACATGGTGCTAATGTAAGTGCAAATTACCACTGTTTTATTGAATATACCATTAGTGAACATACAATGTTGCACTAGAGTTGTCTCTGTTTCCACCGAGGGTTTGTTCCACTGACACCAGGGAGAGTATCTTAAGCAAGACCCCCTTGCAAACCACAGAGTCTTCAGATTGTCTTCCAATGCTGTATTTTAACTGGGAGAATGTGAGTTCCTAATCTCGATCCCCATACAGATTGTCACAGGTGTTTGGATATATTATACTATTATATATATTTTCTTCCCTTTATATGGTGAAAATCTGCACTCCCCACAAGCTTCTTCCAAACAGTCAAGAGAGGAGGAACTGGATCTTCACCTAAGAGGGTTGAGCAGCGAATTTTGCTATTTTTATTTTTGAGCACCATTTATATTGATCACTATATATTTATATATTTATTTATCACACCTTTATTGGAAGCGCCTCACAATTTTTGTTTTACATTTTTTAGCCGATAGCCAGCTTTGACAACCTTTTGCGAGAAAAGAGGTATGATGGCTCCCATTGGTTGAGTGGCCGATACGTCACCAGAGAGGGAGTGTTCTTTTTGCCTCCTTACATCATGTCACTCTGCATGGTGTCTCTCAGCTGGCTATTAGTTTAATTACATTAGTTCTCCGTGTGAGAAGGGGCGTGATGATTCCTATTGGATGAAAACGCCGATACGTCATGAGTGAAGGGAGGAATTATGGGTATTTATGTGATCGATCGGTTTTGTATACCGTACTCTGTGATAAAGCGTGTGTGACCACACGAAACGCGTAAGAATGTTCTCTTACTGTTTTTAAATGTGCCTGTAATAAATTTTCGTGCCTAGACCTTTGCAGTACTGGTCATAAATTGTTCCAAGGCAGCTGCACCGCCGCTCACGATCTCTGCATACTGGAACCCTTTGGTAGGAGCACGCCGCCGCTCACGATCTCTGCATACTGGAACCCTTTGGTAGGAGCACGCCGCCGCTCACGATCTCTGCATACTGGAACCCTTTGGTAGGAGCACGCCGACAGCTTCACGATCTCCACATGGTCATCAGTGAGTAAGTTCATTATTATATGCTGCTCATTTTATGTGACCTCAATACCATTTAGTTCCTATAGCCACTTGACACCCATACAAGATATACCTACTATAGGCTATTGGGAGTCTACAGATAGTGGCATTCCAAGGACTTTAATAGTGGTATATCACAGTATTTGTGAATATTGGAGTTCTGAGTTCAATAAGGCTGTTTTGTTTGGAAGGATTATGAAGATTCAAATGCTTTAACCTGCATATGTATTACATGGACATTTCCTGGCTAGCATCGCTAGGGGTTAAAATCCTCTACTTTCTCCTGTCATTGTTTAAAATGTAACCGTTGGGTGCCCAAAGACTTCACGTCATGTGCCTCAGGACATAGTGACTGTCATGCACAGGGAGTTTTTTTTTTTAAGCTTTATTCATGTTCTGCGTTTGCGGTCCTCCTTTTCCTTCCGTTTCCGGGATAATGGCCACCGCGGTTACGTGACATCACTGTGCCGGAGCCGCCATGCCACTCAGGTACTCAAAGGGTTAAGCATTGGGTTTTTTAAAGGCTAAAAAGTCTTCTCAGAAAAGTAGCAGCAGTATAGTAGTTAAAGCAGGAAACGGACTAGACAGAATCATAGCCCCACCTATTTCTGCCTAGTGATAATGAGGTCATCACAAGATATCTATAGGACAGAGGTTTCTGGAAGGCAGGTCCCAGGATTTGCCGCAAAGGCGGGAGCTCACTGAGAATAGTGCTTGTATGTGTATGTGCAGTGGTTGACAAATCACCCAAAAATCTACTCGCCGAACCAAAAAAAAATCTACTCACCACCTAGTCCCGCCCCCAATCCTACCATGCTTGGGCAGCCATGAGGTCGCCATGGGGTCAAATCCAGTCGCCACGGGCCTGTAGGTGAATGGATTTGTCGAACACTGTGTATGAGTATGTATATTCAAAATGTAGAGGAGTCTAGGATATATGGTAAGGATCCCCTTTATTGTTTTATAGTTTGGGACAGTGTCCTACTTAGTTACACATACAAGCAGTTTATAATGCAGCAGGTAAAAGCTACAGGGAATCCATGTAATAAAGGGGATAGGAAGCCAACAATGACACGCCAACTGGGTGCTCATTTTCATGTCACTACCCAGAATTCCTGTATGTGGCTTAACCACTGTATGGCTTGACAAAGGGGCGAATGAGGCATGTTTGGGGTTGATCCGAGAAGACGTCCATGGGCATTCTATATTTGAGTTGTAAGTGTATTAATCTTGGCAGAGTGAAAGTCCTTACCAAGTCTCTCCTCCTACACTCTCCTCACATCCTCAGATGTGTCAATGACAAGAAACAGGTTTTAACATCGTGAAGAAAAGGGTATATTTTCAGAGCCTCCTAATTAAAATAGCCGAGAATTATCTCACAGCCCATAATCAACAGTTCTGCTATAGCACCGTGCATGAGTCACAAGAGAGTGAAAATAATCAACTGCGTCAGACCTGGATTTACACTTGTAACAGCGGTCTCGTCATTCCAGGTTCTCAGACCAGACAATGTGGCCTTCTACACCCAGGTGTCCAAGATGAAAATAATGAATACAAAACATATTACATTATTAAAAAAAAAAAAAAAAAAAAATTATATATATATATATAAATTGTTACATGGCTGTGCTTTTATTATGTCACAATTCCTATAAACCGTCATTCTGACCAAGTCTCTAAGTTTATGTGGGGAACCTTTGTCCAGTTTCAACAAATCTCCCACATGTTCAGCCCAAATCTCCCTGAAAGAAGCTTACAAAATGTTGACCACTATGTATATGGTGGAACAGTTGAATTGGGGATAATCAACAACTTCTGACCGTTACACACATTAACTTGTTGCCTCCAACGTTCATACAGTATAAGAGATTTCACCTGAAAAACACCTCCCAATACCAATGCTGCCAACAATTAGCACTTCACTGAAGTGTCAGAACGCGCTATAAACCTAAATTCTGGGATGAGAACACAATCTGCTAGTTTATTTATTAGTACAATTATTTATTTATCACACACTTTCTGAATATCTAATGCATAGCAGGGCCTTTAGGCATGGAGGAAACCTACCTGCACTCAGGTGCCGAGTGGGAATAACTGAAAAGCCCCCATCTGATTCCTGGCAAACACGGAAAAATTGCAGATGCAGAGGACAGGAAATAAACGCAAATTGAATTGTCCTGTACGGCCGTTACCGATTGCACAGTGAATTGCGAAAGCTACGGCTTAAATTTATTATTTTATTTTTTTAATGTGCATTATTTACAACAAAAACAGAATAATTAGCAACACGGAAATGCTTACAAATGTGTGTCTTGCATTGTAAGAATTATTAAGCAGCGCTAACCTGCAACACACTTCCAAGCCTATTTATGGAAACAGAATTAAGAGTAGTACAATAAGCTGCATTCCAACAGTGGAAGTTATTCTATGCGCTGGGCGTTATTCACATATTAGACTGGATGTGCGACGCATCCCTCCAAAGATTTCAAGAATAAAAATTACAAAAAAAAAAATCTTTGTAAGGGAATTGTTGCTTCAAATGTGCTTAACATCCAAGTTAAAGACACCAAATTTATGGGAAGCCAGGACAGGTTTACAGACGACCGCAATATGCTCGACCAAAAGACCGCTTTAAAAATATCTATGCAAGAAAACCGTTTGAGTGATTTTAACGATCCCGTTATATTGTCCACAAATCTGTGCAAACGAGGGCTGTCCGGGGAAACCTGGAAGGTTTTGGCATCTTCCGACTAATGATGCTTCTAATTATCTGATAGGAAACGAACGGCGCCCTGTAACTAGATCATTAGCATTACAGCCACACGTGACAGAGGACTAGGAAAGCCCTGGATTGTCATTACAGATCATGTGCTAATCCTGCCACACAAAAACTAATGTGTCCATCAGGATTTAAAGGGATTAAAAGCATTATAATCCATTTTTCACTACATCGCCATTAATCCCTTTGGTCTGCATGCCCCTAAAACTAAAAGGGTTAATCTCTGCTTTACAGAAGCAGCCTACCACGCATCACAATGCATTGCAGCTGCAGACGGAAAGGAATATCCCTTTTAACAGAATAAAAAGTTTATCTTCTTTTTTTTTTAAATGCATTTCAAACCATCGAAAATCTAGACACCTGGATCGCCAAATATTGCCGCGTCCCAATGAGAATATGTTAACTTTGATTGTCCTCGGATACGCAAACAAACAGAATGTCGGAGATAAAAGGACGGAATTCACGAGCGGCGTTTGGAAGTAGTCAGATGTTTGCGAGCCGAAGTGACGTGACGGCCTGTAGCCCCACATGGCATCCTGCATTACTTTTAACCCTTCTCCGTTTCAGCCTGGCGATTCGTAATTAATTTGCGACTTTATGAATATGTATTTGGACGTCCCGGGAGAACAGTTTAATTTATTAATGTACATATGTGGGAAATGCTTTTTCATTTGCATAATAATAAAAATTGTGCAGCATTTTATGCAAATGCTCTGCCTCTTATACTCCTCGACAGAAGAGGCGACGCACAATTTATTACTGACATTTTTAAGTATATCGCATTTAATGAACCATTTTAGAAGCTTAAAATATTCATCGTTTGTAATATCTTGCGATCTATATGATACATTATTCACAACGGTCCATATCAAAATGCAGATGGCGCTGTAGATTCTGGCAAGAATGTAAACGGAAGGCTGCAGTTGGAAATGTCACCAGCGCACTAAATAACATTTACAGCACAAAACGGTCGGTTTTGCATAATGCAGAGTCCACAAGTTTGGCAAGTACAGGGTATACAGGGTATACAGGGATGCAGTGCAGTCGGGGTGTGACTTTATAGAGAGGAGTCAAGAACACTAGGACGTTGATGATATTGATGAATTGTAGATTTATTGTTTAGTATGGTATAGGGCAGGGATGTTCAACGTCAGTCCTCAAGACCGCCCAACAGGTAAAGGATATCCCTGCTTCAGCACAGGTGGCTCAATCACTGATTGATCCACCTGTGCTGAAGCAGAGAGATTTTAAAACCTGACCTGTGTGGCGGTCATGAGCACCACTGGTATAGGGGGAGTGGTTCCCAACTTGGTTTTTTACATTGTGAACCTCCTGCTAGAAAATATTTGTTCTGCGAACCCCTAACTAATAAATCTCATTACCTACTCACCCACATATTGCCAACAGAACCGTGTGACGGATCCCGGGGCAGTATAGTGTCCCGAGTTCACGGAGGGACTGCGCACTTAGTAAGGTCCCAAACCACACGTCAGTGTGTGCGGGACACGTGGTTGGTACAACGGTCAATCCCCACAGGAGCATTCCAAGGCAAGACCCAGAATACTTTGCAGTGGCAGACAAGGCAACTTGACAACTGTAGCACCTACACCAAGGTGCAGTTTGGGGTCTTACTAACCGTGTAGCCCCTCCACAGGCTCAGGAACTCCCTGGGATATAGGGATAGATGGGTATACACAAGCCCCTTGGACAGACATCTCACAAACCACCTGTCGGGAATCACGTACAGGGAACCCAATTAGAGATCTAAAGCAGCAAAGTTTAGGAATTCGAATATTTTTTTTTTAATTATAAATAAATCAGTTGTGTAGTATTAGATAATACTTACTGTATTTTTTTTAATTATTATTATTCAACTCTTAATGCCATTATTAATGAGTTGTAATATAATGAGCATCTTTTGATTTCTAGAGCAGGCTTTAAAGCTGCAGTTCAGTCTTTTTTTTTTTTTTTAATTATTTTTTTTACTTCAATAGTTTCATGTGAGCAATCTCTAATTACCTAAAGAACTGTATAGCTGCCGGTCAATTCGTTCTCCATGTATTGATAGGTCGAAATTTGGTGACATATTAAAAGCTGGGATTTGTTTATAATCTGCTTGTCTGTCAGTGGAAGCTCATGAATATTCATGAGCACTCCTGCACTGACATGTGCTAGAGGGAAGGCAGGGCTGGCAAAGGGGTGTGCCAGGGCTTGTGACAGGACATGAAGGGGCAGTGCCTTAGCAAATGGCTGTTAAAATAGAATACAAGAAAATTGGTTTTTCAAAGTTGTTTTTTTTAAAACAGAAAATGTTAAATGTATTTTTTCTTACTACAGAACTGATTTATTAAAAAAAAACACACATGCAGGATATTGACTGAACTGCAGCTTTAGCCCACCTCCCCAGCAGTGCAAGATCTTTGCAACAGTTTCCTGTTTGTGATAATTTGTTGCAATGTTTCCAGCAGTTTGAGCTGTGAGCTGTAACAATAGATGTTACCTTAGTAATATAAGGATACATTGTAGCTGCTGAGTTAGAATGAGTGAAGCAGCCATTATGCGAGTCACACAATTAGGATTTTTACAGATTTAAAAACAGGAACGCCAAACGATTGCCAGCTAGGTAAGAATGTGGAATTATACATTGTCACATGCTTTACATATACAAACAGAAAAGGGAACGGGGGATTGTAGTATTGTTGCTTTTTAAGGATCTTCTGAATGGAAAGCAAATGTTGACAATGTGTGATACAGTACTCAAGTTTCCGGGCTGGAAATCTGGGGCCAAAATCAGCGTAAAAATCGCAATCAGAGGCCGCGCTTACAGTTGCAGCGACGGCGCCAAAACACATGCCTTGTTGGGCATCATGCTGCACACATTGAACGCGACCGCAGGATTCAGGACAGACAAATGAATTTGTCTCTCCATGCGGCCACCGCGTGACGTCAGCGTCACGTGTAGCGGTTCAGCCAATAATGTCAGACCGCTCGCATGACGTCACGGGCCACACCTCCGCCACGCCCCCTGTCGCATCCCTGCCTGCATAGAGTGCAGGATTCGCGCACGCGCCGTGCCAATGAGGTCACGTGGTCGCGCACTGCAGAGCGCACTATAAGCTCGGCCTAAGAGAGGGAATTGTACAGAATGCAACGGGATTTATCCTTTGATAAATCGGAGCTTTTCAGCGGTATTTATTTACTTGCTTTGACCTACTGGTAATAACCCTCTAAGTGAGGCATTTGATGACTACATTGTAGCATTGATAAATAGCAAACATGTGCTCTGCAATCATTTCCAAAGATTTCTAGCACTATTGTTGCACAATAAGCTCAAAATGACACGTCCATAAAGTCACCATACAGGGTCTAACCCCATAATTACAAATCAGTGACCCACATCTTCTACCAAATAGCTCTACCCCTAAGATCTGTTATTTGGAGATTTCATTGATGCACATTTCCCAGTAAGGGAAAACCATGGAAACAATCCAGTTAGCTGTAAAGTATACTGTATTACTTATTGTTTAACATGCTACAAGGGTACAAGTAACAATATAATCTGATTTGGAGATACTGCATAAAACTAAAATATTTTTTATGTAAAAGCCTTATTAAAGCTGCAGACCAAGCAATATCCTACATGTGGTTTTTGTTTTTAATAAATCAGTTCTGTACTACGAGAAAATACTTGTAGCATATTTTTTTTAACAACTCTGACATTTTGAATGTATTATAATGTAACAAGCATTTTTTGTTTCTCTAGCAACCATTTACAAAGTCACATCCCCTTCCTCTGCTGAAACAGGCTCAGGCACACCCCTTTTCGAGCCCTGCCCTCTCTCTAGCAGTGCACCAATTGTATCTAGTGACTGCCTGGTCACATGATCTTCCCCTAGAGAACTTTGCATCATTGGTCCTCTTCTGCTACACCGGCAGTCATTTAGTGAACCCCCGAGCCGAATCTTTGCCGATCGATCACAGGCGAACGGATCGATCGGCAACTTAGATAATTGTGTGAATTGTATTGATGCACATATTAAATGGGGGGAAAATAAAATAATAAAAACAAATTTTAAAAAGGCAGCTTGGACTGCTGCTTTAAGTGAGGGCAGTGATGCTTAAATGAATAAGCCATCCTTCCAAATGTGTGAGAATTCACATCCTCTGCAATAAAGATGCTGCATAGAAATAGTCAGCAGCTACCATGGATCAAAGGCAACTGTTCCTTTCCTTCGTGCATATATCGTGGAATCACATAACATCTGCATTCATCTCCTTCAACAGGGTGAGGGGTAAAAGAGAAGACTTAGGTTTTACTCCCAGCAGCTAACCTCAGAATGTGGGGCCTCTCTCAAATGATCCCATTACACAGAGCAGAACAACAGATCAACTGAAACATAATATTGTCAGTAAGCTGACGCGCAGTAATGTTCTACGTCTCCGGCAGCGCTGTGCGTCTCGTTCACTCACACGCAAATAATCCAGGAAGTATTGGTTTTGCTTTCAAACCGTCGTCAAATGGAGCCCGGAGGTTGTCGTCGGTAATTAGCCTTTAAATTGATGACACCAGAGATGTTCAGCAGACAGTATTCCCAATTATAAAAACAATAGTCTAGGTCAAGATCAGTGGAGTAGTAATCATGAGGTTTAAACGGTCAGACGCCCACTATCTGACCTTCCTTTCCAGACATTGTCTCACGGACCGTGCCCAAACAATCAGAGGGAGACCAAAATAAAGAAAATAAATCTTGTTTGCATTGGTAAATGTACAGTAGACAGAGCCCGACAGGGTATCGCAAAAATAGATCTCAAACTAATAGCTCATTTTGCTACAGCTGTGAGGTGTGAGATCGCAGCATTATGGAAACAAAGTGAAATTCCTGCTATCCACAAGATTCGGAACAGAATTTGGTACGTATGCCAGATGGAAAAATTAACGAGTTTAGTTAATGACACTGGCGAAAATTTCCTAAAAGTCTGGACGCCTTGGCTGGCCCAGACAGACATCCCAGGGGTTGAGAGATCCACAATATTGCTTTAATAATCGGTAAATGCGTTCTCCTGTGATGCGGTAGTTCACTCGTCGTTAAAGGGATACCAGATGATGACTAGCGGCAAAACAGATAAATTACTATTGTTCACCACCAAAAATAGCACATGGACATCGGATCCTTGGGCATTGAACGGTGTCGTGGCCTCCCATCCCCCCTCCTCACCCCCTCCCCTTTTTCCTTAGTTATGTATTATGTTTTATTTATTATTTATGTCTATGTTTATGTTATCTTGTTAAGTAATGAGCAATGTTTGTGTACAGCCAAGATGCACATGAGATATTGATATCGCATGACGCAGTACTGGTTATAAGATGTATTAATGCTGTATTTTCAAAAATAATAAAAACTACAAGTTAAAAAAAACAAAAAAAAACACTTATTTGATCTCCACAGATGTAGCTGATGTTACCGCTGCCGTAAACACGACGCCTTGCATAACACTGGCACGTTATTTAACGGTAGAGCCATTGAAAACCACGGTAATGAGATAACGCATGCGTTATTTCATGTGTTATTTTTTGCGTCAACCAGGGCAATAAAGTTTGCTATACCTGCCTATCTCTCTGCACACAGTATATAATTTATAGACCCTTTTAGCATCAGAAAAGCCTCATTGATTGAAAACTATTAATAGTTACAATGTAATAATCGCGAAATGTAAACATTATATTTTAACGCTGCGATGTATTCTGAATAGGAAATATGGTCCCCAATATATTATTCACTCGCAGTGAAATACAAACGGTGGTAATGGAATAAGGCTTAAAAAAAAAAAAAACATTTTGATGCAATATAATTGACTCCTTGTTCTTCCCATCGGGATCTCGGATACAATGATTCAGGCAGAAACCAGAAGCAAACATCCCGGAGCACAGCAGACTGGTCGTGTGCCGTAGACATACTAGAGACCGAGTCGATACACCGGCTCAGGGGTGACCAACTTCAGCCCTCAAGATCTCCCCTCCCACCCCCAAACAAGTCAGGTTTTAAGGATATCCCAGCTTCAGCATAGGTGGCTCAGTCCTGTGCTGAAGCAAGCTCTTTGACAGAGCCACCTGTGCTGAAGCGGGGCTATAATTAAAACCTGACCTGTTTGGGAGGGGGGTCATCTTGAGAACTGAAACAAATACCATAGGCAACTGTAAAGACATGTTTCATTTGATAAGAGGCTTGTAAAGTAGAGCGTTTCATAACATGCTTGGGCAGGTGCAAAGATTAATGGTCCGTTTACAAGAATAGGTAATTTCTTTTTTTTTTTTTATGAAACTGACTTTTACCCCCCCCCCCCCGCCAAAAACAGAACACCTACCACACTTTTATCACCCAGCTAGATGTTAACAATACCCTGGTCTGTCATGTTTGATTTATAAATGCTTTAAAAAACACCATTCTTATGTCCCTCCTGTGAGTTACTCTCCCTTTATTTTTTCATCCGTCATATAAACAGATGGTGTCATCGTTGAGAAAATAAAAAAAACAATCTATAAAATCTATAAAATCTTAATAAAACTCACGAGACTAACTGGAGACATCAGTAACAAATAAATAAAAAAAATAGTAATATTGACTTGGTTTCTCTAATATGCCTCATGTCATCTCCCATTCCCACTACCAATAAATGTGAAAGAGATGTAACTATGACACTATGTACGGAAGCCTCCCCTGATGGCAGATCAGATTAGAAAGAGGGCGCTCAAACTAATATAAAGGTTAGGGCTTTCTGAAGCAAAAACAAGACACATTGACCCTTTTACTGATTCTTGAAGCACATGATCTCTTTTCGGAGAAGACCTAGGACCAGTCCCGTTTGACCCCATATACACCATTCTTCTCATCTGAGACCTGGCCTTGACCCCTCGCCTTGTTTCAAGTCTCCATCTTCTTAACCCTTTCCTCCCTATTCTTGAAGCCTTTCCATTACACCGGCCGCTCTCCAACAGATCAGCAGTAACGACAACATCCTTTTTTTTTTTGTATCTCTCTCTAATGGGGTAATTCTATATAATCCTAAAAATGGCCATACGGGACGTTGTCGTGCCGAAAATCCCCATTGATTTTAGTCCAAAAACTACCAGGGAATATAGAGAATGCCCTAAATCTTCAGAAATGGCTAAATCTATAGCATTTATTCAACCGGGTCCTGCAAAGTTTTCTAGATGCAACAGAACAAATAAATACATTAGAAGAACAACAACGGAAGAGAAGGAACGCCAAGCATGTCCATCGTGGCCATGCTGCGAGTACATACCATTCAACTATTTCTGGGTGTAGGATTGAGTTGTTCACAGCAAATCTAAATAAAAAATACAAAAATGGAAAAAGAAAGGTTAGTCTTTGAAGGACATTTTCGCTGAAATGTGAAGCATTGCATGTTAGCAAAACAGAAGTAGGTGCGAGTTTTCTGGGGGGGGCGCGGGCGGTTGCAGGGGCCCCGCGCTCTTCCCCAAGGCATTTAAATTAAATGCCGGGGGATCGCGTGAGGCCTCTGCAACGCTATACTTACCGTGACTCTGCCGGTGTCAGGACTCGTCTCTGCGGCGTCACATGACCCGCAGTGCCATAGCGACGCTGCATCAAATGACGCTGCAGATCACGTGACGTCGCATCAAGGTAAGGGGGGGGGGCATGAGTACCAGAGCAGGCAAGGCAGGGGGGGCAGCAGCAAAGGTTTGCGCTCCCCTGGGTTAAGGGAATTGGCCATACATTTATGGAAAACATACAAAAACCCAGGTTTACTGGCTCTGCACTATTTTATACCAGGCTGTGCTTAGAACGCGGTGTAATACATCCGAACCAGCTGCACATATGGTCGTTCCGCCACTGCATAAACAATGGCAAGACTGGAAACGTATCTGACAGAAAGCAACACTGACGCAGTCGGAGACAGGGGTTAGAACAAAAATTAGAACTGAATACAACACGTCAAAGGGTTAAAAAGAAAGCCGTCTCTTTAGCTGGAAGTTTGAGGTTGGAACTCAACAGCCTGATCCATTGAACCAATTCAACTCGTGTGTGTTCTTAAGAATGACACAAAACTCTTATAAACAGACAAAGAAAACAGAAGCACGGTTATAAACTTTAGTCAAACCTACAAAAGCAATTTGGAATCATGGAAAGACAGGTTCTTTTAAGTGAAGACAAGTCGACATTAATAATGCACCCGGCTAATGACTAAAGAAAGCCATTACCTATAGGAAATAAGCATTTCTTTGGTAGTTTGTCCATACTGAAAACAAAAGGTAAAGAAGAGGTATCTGTGTTTTGTATAAGCATATGCATTGCTGCTTGATGTATTCTGACAAACAATAAAAAAACTGTCACAGAAGAGATGGAGCCGACGGAATAAACTCGAGAAAGACGAGATGTTTGATGCACCTGCATCTTTGTTATAACGACTCCATTTTCTTTCCTTATTTACAGTTCCGATATCAATACATATTTATAGCACTGTCAGCACATGACTGTGGTCACAAGTCACCGTTATACATATTGAATAATATAGTACAGAGTTTGTTTGTGGTTTCTCCTGATGTTTTATGTATTTTTTCCTGACAATGTGTGAGGAATTGTAACGGCCCCTGCTGCTCCGAGCTGTGATTGACTTTACAGCAAGGCTGTAGATCAGAATAATAGTAAAATATCTTGATACGGCAGACAGGGGGGAGAAGAAAAAAAATACATTAACTTCTTGCTTAATCTGACACAATCAGATGCAGATCAGAACCTGCCGGGAAGTACGAAGTTGTGACGGAGGATGAAGAGGACACAAAATGTCAGATTAAATGCAGTCCAAAAATAAAATAAATAATAACATTGTATAGAAATAATTGATTAAGGGGGGAAAAAAAATGCAGCAACTTGTTCAGATTCGTTTGTAAAGATCATATCACCTATATTAAAAAGTTACATTTCTCCGTGCAGTAGGTGATGAGGTCCTGATCATTAGTTTAGAAAAATCTCTCCACATAAATGCACACTATATATGTATATATATGGCTCACGTGTGACCCAGTAAGTAATCAACAGGGACTCAGACCCCAGCCTCAGCTGTAGTCACACACACACACACACACACACACACACACACACACACACATTAACCTTTACTAAAAAAAAATTGCAACAGAAATGTTTTCCAAAAAGATATTTTGTATTATTTTGAAACGGTACGAAACGTAAATCTGTCCTGAACTATGAGGCATTAAAGATTTTTTGATTTCCCACCAAAAGGCTCAGGTTTTGTTACAAATCCTTTGCTGGGAGCACTAGGAGTGTAAAAACGGTTTTACAATATACTTACTGGCTAATTCCCTCAAATGAGGCCTCTTTGCAAATATTCCCACTGTCCGTATTAACACCGCGCTGGAAGAAATAAAAAAAAAAATACGTGAAAAATTATTCCGGCCAAAAACTGATGAATTTCTTTATTAAAGCTGAGTTTATTTTACTTTGTGGCTGAGTTCTATATGCAGTGACCGCCTTCCACCAATCCTTTAATTCAAACACTGATGGAAGATTAATATCTGCGCATTTTGTACGGTGGACGGAAAGTCCTCGCATAACAACAGGCTCAATTATAAACGGAACAATGAATGGAATATCTTTCTGCGTCTGACAGCCAGCAATTCCTCCAGGCGTATTCCAATCGCGCGATAACACTATGCCCTCGTGCTTTCGGAATCTCAAGTCAGGGCTACTTTATTTGTACTGAATGTTATCACAGGTATTCAGATAAAAGCCCACGTAATCCAGAACACGCCGTATTGGGTTAGGCATCACGGGGCTTACTTCAAGATTGTGTGGTTGATGTGCAAAGCAGCTTTGGGCCACTCGTACTGCAAGTCTCATCTTGCTTGGTAGTAAAATGCTGTTGGGTACGAACACAGATCTTCAAATAAGCCCCTGAGGCTAAACTAGGGGTGCACAACTCCCATCCTCAAGGCTCAGCCACCTATGCTGAAGCAGGGACTGATTGAGGCACCTGTGCTGAAGCTGGGAAGTTAGGGGGGGTGACTGTCCTATATCCAGAGACCACCCCTGCTGTTCCTAAGCCGTCACATTTAAAATAAGAAAATAATAAACATTGCACGTTTGTAAAGTATTTATGAAGCCATAATTAGCCCAACATAAATAACTGATTTTTTTTCAGCAGTCAAGAAAAGGAAAACATACAAGTAACTAAAATTGTTACCTTGCGGGTGACTAATAGCTTAGTAATTAAGTGAATAACCCTGATGAGGAGATTTAAAAAAAAAAACGATTAGTCAAGAATTGCAAATGTAACTCTTTCACTGCCAGTGGGGGTGTTAGCCAACAGAAAACCCGCCTGTTATCTAAACGGGGGTCCCAGCCCCGTGTGCAAGGTTGCAATGTGATGCTCGTCTTTAAGCTTTTCCCTAAATTCAGCATAACAATAAAATAAAGATATACCGAGGACTCCCAATGTGAGAGAGCAGCAGTCATTTTACCGGGCTTGTTACCATTAACCCTTTGAGTGCCCCATGATACCGCTACCATGACTTGAGGTCTGGCACACCAGGGGCCGCATGACCTAGTAACCAGGGGCGGCCAACTGCAGTCCTGAAGGGTCACCAACAGGGCAGGTTTGCAGGATATCCCTGCTTCAGCACAGGTGACTGTCCAACCGAGCCACTGATTGAGCCGTCTGTACTGAAGCTGGGAGTAATTGAGCAACTTGCGCTGAAGCAGGGATATCCTGAAAACCTGCCCTGTTGGTGGCCCTTAAGGACTGCAGTTGGCTGCCCCTGCACTATATCTTTCTTCTAGCATTGTCTGTGCATGCTCCAATATCTCCTACTACTAGAACTGAACCGTCTTTGCTTAGTGTTATCTGTTGCTGGGCCTAGCTGTGCGAGATGAATGGGATAAGTCTCCCTGTCCTGTGTTGTATCAGGAGCTTCTAGGTTTGTTAAACAGCCACATTTGCTCTGTCTTGGCAAGTGGAACCACCAAGGGATGGATTCATATTCCCAGTTTTCAAAACAATTGCAGTATTTTCTTCTTCTGAACAGTCTCTTTTTACCCAGAATCCTCTTGGGGTATAGTCCAGGGGCGTTTCAGGTCCAACAATGTTAAAATAGACAATTAACAAAAAGTGACCGTGTTCTCATTTGCAGTGGTTGACAAATCACAAAAAAAATCTACTCGCCACCTAGTACTAAACGTGTGCTGCTTGGGCCAATATTTACTCGCCCGGGGGTTAAATCCACTCGCCCGGGGCGAGCAAATGTATAGGTTTGTCGAACACTGCTCATTTGCATGTCACTACCCAGAATCCCATGCATTGTATGCTAAGAGATAATGGGAGAGGCAGGGTTGCAGACATCAATGTGCTCACACGTGGCTTTGTGTGTTGACAATAATCATTTATACGTTGAACATGTGCATTCTCAGATAGATGTACCGTGCCCTGTGTTCCTATATCTGAGGTATCCGTTTCTGTTGCCACACACCTGAAGGAGGAGCCCGAGTGGGCCTGCAAGCTCAGAACTCTGTGTATACACCAGCCAGACATTAAAGGCATCACTTCTACCTAATGTTTGGTCCATTCTCTATTACAAAGGCCCTTTTTCTGTGTTCTCCATTACTTGCTAACAGTCCCATCCTCTATTTATTGCCGTAAAAAAGGGGAAGGGGAATGTACAGGGTTAACATAACGTGTCCGTGTAAATGTGCTTCCTTAGGAAGATTTGTATCTATATAAACAATGTTTGTATCAATTTGTGTCGGGAACACTAGATCCAAACATATCAGCTACTTTGGTTTGAGAGCTGGCAAACAGTCTCATCACCAAAATAATTTTTTTTTTACGGTGGTTATTTAATGTGCAATGGAAAGGTTACAGAATTCTTTAAATATATTTACACTTGTCCGATTGATTTTATTGCGCATCTTCTCCATCTAACCGTGCCACTGTTTTCAGTTCAGGTGTGTCCCAGGCAGGACTGGCCCTTTAATATCACATCGAAGCAAACAATCCCTGTGTGATCTACTCCTAAAGTGCGTCCTGGTTATAAGCCACTTCTTCAGAGAGACATCTGTGTTATTAATGCTAAAGGTCATAGAATTAGAATTTCACTGCGGTAAAGGACACGGCAATAGCTGATTAATGAAAGTTTATTAAGGAAAGAAAGAGACGAATGCCTCACCAGAGTAAGGAGGACGGATGGCTTTCTTGCGCTCAATATGCTCGCAATCTACAATTGGACAAAATGTAAAATGTTAATTACTTTCAAATACATGCAACAATAACATCTCTGTAACCGTCAATATTTAACCGTTATACCAGACTTTGATGGTCTCATTAAACCATGAATAGCTACTGATGGGGTCTACCTCAGGGACGGGCAACTCCAATCCTCAAGGGCCACCAACAGGTCAGGTTATGGATGTTCCTGCTTCCGCACAGGTGGCTCAGTCTTTGACAGCCACCTGTGCTGAAGCAGGGATATCCTGAAAACCTGCCCAATTGGTGGTCCTTGAGGACTTGAGTTGCCCACCACTTGACGTGGTTGTAGGTTTTAAATGGGTTTTTTTGCCCAAGGATTTAACTAAATGGCCCATACTGTACTTATGTGAAGAAAACCCATAGTCCTAAAATAAATCATTTGTCATATTGGATTTACATTGGGGCTTTTTTCTCTATGGTTGTTCTTTGACTAAACCATGAATAGGAGAACATACATTTCCATGTCCTGTATATGATATAACACAGCAATATTAAAGCTGCAGTTCAGTCAATATCCTGCATGTGTGTTTTTTTTAATAAATCAGTTCTGTAGTAAGAAAAAATACTTTTAGCATTTTCTGTTTTAAAAAAAACAACTTTGAAAGACCAATTTTCTTGTATTCTATTTTAACAGCCATTTGCTAAGGCACTACCCCTTCATGTCCTGTCACAAGCCCTGGCACACCCCTTTGTGAGCTCCGCCCTCCCTCTAGCACATGTCAGTGCAGGAGTACTCATGAATATTCATGAGCTTCCACTGAGAGACAGAAGCAGAAGAAAAACAGATCCCTTCACTAATTATGTCACCAAATTTCGCCTATCAATACATGGAGAACGAATTGACCTGCAGCTATACAGTTCTTTAGGTAATTAGAGATTGCTCACATGAAACTATTGAAGTAAAAAAAATAATTTAAAAAATAAATAAAAAATAAATTAAAAAAAGACTTAACTGCAGCTTTAAGTAGCACAGGGAAATACTGGGAGTGATTTGTTTGAAGTCCACTGGATCTCCAATACATTAACGACAAGACCGCCTTATGATACTCATATAGGTAAATACATTCATTGGATTAGAGGAGAGGGGGTATTTTACTCTAGAGAATCGCAACAAATGTTATCAACAAAGTCCCAAACTTCACAATTGAATGATAAGATTTGAAGGAATTGATGATGGAGAAATATCTAAAATAATAAGGCATGGATGGCACCAAGAGACATGACAAGAGATTCTAAGTGACCTTCACGTGTGCAGCTAGGACAAAGTAAGTGGACGAGGACGACACAGACGTTCAAATAACTCAATTTGTATCATTTAAAAAGGTACAGGCGTGCGATTTTCCAAAGAGAGAAATACAGTACCGGGATAAAAGGTCGTGCACTGATGCGGGGACGTATTGGACGTAAGGGAATTGTAAGAAAATAGGTCTTCCCTGGAAGAGTAGGGGGTACATGGACAGTCTCCAAGTGGATGCAGTTTTCTTTATGGACATAGGGCAATGGAATAAAGTAAGTACATTGAGAACTGTTTGGGATTGTACAAATTCTGAAATTCGAAGAGAGTCTGTGGCTTCACAACAGACAGGAAAAAGTGCGCAGACTGGTAAAATGTCTTTATCTGCAGTCAATTTGCTACGCTTTTGTGTTATGATTTTGTTGGATACCCATGTGCATGGCATACAAACCAAGAGAAATTACAAGAAGCAAAAACATAAAACGGAGACTGTGCTACATAATAAAACACGATGTTGGATGTTAATGTTACAACACTATCATCATTTGCTTTGTATTTATAGTTGGGTTCACTGGTGCATCTATTATTGATCTAAACAGTTCAGAAAAGGAGCATTCCATCTTCCTGAAGAAGCAGCATCCCTACAGCCAATTTGTATACTGGTCTTGTAACAAACAGAGCATTTTATTAAAACTTCCACACTAGCAGCCACTCTACAAAGCATCAGAAAGCAAATCTCCGATGCAAGAAAGGAGATAATCTGTTTGCTCAACAAACCATTGGTTGAGTTGACAAGTTATGTGTCTGGTGTATTTTGTTTACACAGTTACACCTGAGACCAGAGAGGTTTTGAAAGCGCTGTACCCTATAATTTAATCTATAAAGACCTTACTTCTTGGTTCATTAAAGGGCATCACAACCTGGGAGACATTATTGGGCCGACATGAGAATTCTTCACAAGCTTCCACATCCAAAAGGAAATAGAAGAAGCGGAGATGGCATCTTGAGGTCTCAAACTGCGCCCCTCCCAAATCTATTATAAAGTCTTCCGTTAATCAGTTAAACCTTTTACCGTTAGGGGAGCTACAGCACATGGCAGAAAGTGTTCCTCTTATTTTATAATTGTGCAACTTACTGTCCGGCAGCGTAAGATCTCCGTGCTGGTTTGTGAATCTCATTAGGGGGTCATCCACTAAAGGAGAGCAGCTGTGGTCATGCGAGACGGACATTCAGGGCAGTGGTCCATAGTGTGCACCAAGCGTTATATTCAATGGGTTTGAGATTTGTCACCAATTATTGCACAGGTTTCCTTTAAATATTAACTAATTAAAGGACAGACAACATTATTTTGCATGAGTAACATTCTGGATGATGACAATTTCCAGTCTATAAACAAAGCAGTTTTTCCTGTAGGCTTAACGTCAATAAACTTAAAATTAGTTATAAAGTGGCAGCTACCCCTACTCATTAACCCCCTCCCTCCCGGGAAACAGGGAATGAAACATTGTAATGTCAGCTCCAGGTACCCTCTGGTTCCCAATACACACCTGTAAAAAGGTAGCACCAGTGCCGCCCCCTCCAGGGAAAAAATGGAGGTTTAAATCAATACTTGTCCATCACTGTGGGAGCTTCCAATGCCACACCCCACAATACATTTCTGCCTGGGACGCAAAGCATTGTGGGGAGCGACTTCTGAAACGCAGTTGTGACAGCTACACCACGCACGCTAAAGTGCAGTTTGGGCCCTTACTAAGTGCGCAATCCCCACACAGGATCAGGAACGCCATTATCCTGCCTGGGAGCCGCCATTGCAGATTTATTTTGGTGAACCCCTTGGAGACATCTCACGCACCCCCCTGTTGGGAATCACTGACCCCATCTCATATAAACTAAGGGCGGCGGGTTTGTCTTTAAGAGTTAGAGGTGAGTTACACCAGGGGTGCTCAGCTAGTCCTCAATGCACCAACCCCCCCCCCCCCCCGCCCCCACCCAAAAAAAATAATAGGTCAGGATTGCACGATATCCCTGCTGCAGCACAAGCGTCTCCATCAGTCCCTGCTTCAAAACAGGTGGCTCTGATTGAGCCACCTGCGCTGAAGCTGGGATATTCTGAAAACCTGACCTGTTGCGGGGGGGGGGGGGGCTGGCGGGCTGGAGTTGAGCGCCCCCGAGTTACACAACGCACATATTATAATGTAATGTATCCAATTGTGCAACTTGGCGCATGATTTTTCTGCGTCAAAACCTCTGCCAGATCCGAGGGGACATAACACGCCCCGGCCCCCGCTAATATCAGGGTCAAATGCAGGCTCCTGATAACACGGTTCTTCCATCAGACAGCAATGTACAGGAAAAGATCCAGTCCAAGAATAACATACTTATTTGCCTTAAACAAAAACCTTTTACAAATGGGGGAAAAAAACTGCTTTCTTACTTCGCATGTGTAGTGAGCTTCATCAACAGCGTACTTCTGCTTGAAATATTCAGGGGGGTGAATCCTTAAAGAGAAGAAAAATGATCTATTGACTTACATTGGAATAAGTCCAGATAACAGGAGACAGTGCCGAGTCCGCATGATGAAACAGGAACCTGCCCTCCTTCCTGCTATTAACTGCACCTGCCCTCCTTCCTGCTATTAACTGCACCTGCCCTCCTTCCGGGTAATAACTGCACCTGCCCTCCTTCCTGGTAATAACTGCACCTGTCCTCCTTCCTGGTAATAACTGCACCTGTCCTCCTTCCGGGTAATAACTGCACCTGCCCTCCTTCCGGGTAATAACTGCACCTGCCCTCCTTCCTGGTAATAACTGCACCTGTCCTCCTTCCGGGTAATAACTGTACCTGCCCTCCTTCCTGGTAATAACTGCACCTGCCCTCCTTCCGGGTAATAACTGCACCTGCCCTCCTTCCGGGTAATAATTGCACCTGCCCTCCTTCCTGCTATTAACTGCACCTGCCCTCCTTCCGGGTAATAACTGCACCTGCCCTCCTTCCTGGTAATAACTGCACCTGTCCTCCTTCCGGGTAATAACTGCACCTGCCCTCCTTCCTGGTAATAACTGCACCTGCCCTCCTTCCGGGTAATAACTGCACCTGTCCTCCTTCCTGGTAATAACTGCACCTGCCCTCCTTCCGGGTAATAACTGCACCTGCCCTCCTTCCTGGTAATAACTGCACCTGCCCCCCTTCCTGGTAATAACTGCACCTGCCCTCCTTCCGGGTAATAACTGCACCTGCCCTCCTTCCGGGTAATAACTGCACCTGCCCTCCTTCCGGGTAATAACTGCACCTGCCCTCCTTCCTGGTAATAACTGCACTTGCCCTCCTTCCTGGTAATAACTGCACCTGCCCTCCTTCCTGGTAATAACTGCACCTGCCCTCCTTCCTGGTAATAACTGCACCTGCCCTCCTTCCTGGTAATAACTGCACCTGCCCTCCTTCCTGGTAATAACTGCACCTGCCCTCCTTCCTGGTAATAACTGCACCTGCCCTCCTTCCTGGTAATAACTGCACCTGCCCTCCTTCCTGGTAATAACTGTACCTGCCCTCCTTCCTGGTAATAACTGCACCTGCCCTCCTTCCTGGTAATAACTGCACCTGCCCTCCTTCCTGGTAATAACTTCACCTGCCCCCCTTCCTGGTAATAATTGCACCTGCCCTCCTTCCTGGTAATAACTGCACCTGCCCTCCTTCCTGGTAATAACTGCACCTGCCCTCCTTCCTGGTAATAATTGCACCTGCCCTCCTTCCGGGTAATAACTGCAATTTTGTCACCGTCCCATGCAACACAGTTCCAGCAAACAGAGGCGTTAACGGAGCAATCCAAGCCGGTTTTTAATTTGTTTAATACAGTTTTTTATCAGGGGGTCTCCGGAGCTGAACCGCATTAATTTAAGCTCCCGGGACCCTTACTTCCAGAGATACCTCCGGGAGGGGGTGCGGGATCACTGCGCAGTTTAAGAAAGGGCCAATAGGAAGCCGCGCCAGGTGAAGTCACGGCTTTCTATTGGCCTGCAAGGCCCGAGAACTTTGAGAAGCGGCCATAATGCGAACCCTGCAGCTACGGACGCATCTCCGGACGCAGGGAGTTCCCAGAGCAGAAATTAGTGGGGTTCTGCTTCGGGGACCCCCTGCGTCAAAGAACAAAAAAAATGGCTTGGATTGCCTCTTTATAAAGTTGCAGACAGTATCAGTTCCGAACACTGGTGTATATAATACAATAGCCAACGCCGCTTTTCCTAAGTACCATTTTAGAGCATATACAGTACACCCATGCAGTGAAAACGTTTCAAAAACAAAACTAAGTTTGCTTTAACCTTTTTGCTGCTGATGGGCTTGCAGCAGACATTACAGCCCGCCACCCCCAGGCATCACAGGGGTTAACTATACCTCCCCTACATTCCAATGTTCAAGCCGCGCAATCAGTTACTTTCCTAATCCGACATTTATAGGATTTCAAATTAAAATCAAATATTCATATATACTATGATTGTCAACACTAAATATTTAAAAGGTCTGGAAAAAAAAAATCAGTAGAATAGTATTCCAGTTTCTAAAACAGCGATTTAGGATTCCTACTGTATATGATCCCAAGTGGACAATCGGGCAAAGGTGAATAGGGAATTTCGGCACGTATAGAATCAGCCCCTCGCCTCGGTTTCTCTTTCTTCTCTACAGAATGGGAATTTTCATTTCAAAAGCGAGATCTCCTGTTTCTGCGAGTCACGCGCAGCCTTAATAGCCAAGTAACGAGCACGCCTCTGATCCTCTGCAAAAACAAGCCAACGCCTGCACCGATATCTGTAATCTAAGGCCAAGGCCCCTCCTGAGCGGCTCATGCTTGGAGAGCGCTCAAAGCATGAGCGCCGGTTGTCATGGCATTTACGCGCGTGCGGGGGGGGCGGGGGAGGGCCTTGCGGGTAGTTGAGAGCGCTAGAAATGCATTTTTTTTTGTTCACATAAGCGCCGAGCGCGGGTGAGCGTGTGTGCACGAGCGCGCGCACCGCGTGAGCGGGGACTTACATATATCTATATATGTAAGCAACGCTCAGCGCTAGCGGGGACTCAGCCTAAGCCTCTTTGGGTATTTGCAAAGCTCCGAAAGCAATATGAATCGTTGCGATGGGGATAAAAAAACGGAAGATATCAAGATTGATGTCATTGTTTTTTTTGTTCTTGACATTTAGATTTCTTGGAAGGAACAATATAAAATATAAATACTGTCTAAGTACTGTACATTAATTATGATCCAAGGGAGAAGACTTTCCTAGTGTTGCGACTTCCCATGAAGCAGAAGAGACCGTTCAGTCAGACGTGAGTGATGTGACGAGGGCGTTGAGGAAAAGCGCATGGAATATTCCAAAGGACAATTGTAATGTCTGGATATTATACACTTCACGAACGGATATACATAGCAAATACGGGAAAAGAAATGGAGACAGCCTTGTCAGGGTCGTGCCAATTCAAAATGCGACTTCATTATTCATATTAGAGCAGAAACCAGGGGGGTTCCCGAGGTGGAGAGGGGGGAGTGGCACGGCGATACCCTCGGGACGGACTTGCACAGGGAGCAGAGGTAGGGTAGCCACATCTTGCAATAGGAGCACATTCTGGGAGACATCCTGCACGCGAGCTGGGAACCATTTTACGTCTTATACATAATAAATACACAAGCACTGTATATTAAATATGGGGTGCACGAGATATTTTTTGCGGGGGCGCGGCGCTTACAGATGTCCCACGCTGAGAGGCCTCTGTAGGTCCCTTACGTTGTCTTCGGCAGTCGCCATGGCAATGCGGCGGGGTCACGACATCCCGTTGGTAATGCGACATCAGATGACGCCAGCGAACAAGTAAGGGGGGCGCGAGCAGCGGAGGAGAGCACTAAAAAGTTTGTGCACCCTCGTATCCCTTAGATCAGGCCTGCACAACACGCGGCCCGCCGGCACTCACTGTGCGGCCCGTGGCGACTTTCCCCCTCCTCCCTCCCCGAGCAGAGCCCGCTCTCCTCCCTCCCAGAGCCCGCTCTCCCTCCCCGAGCAGAGCCCGCTCTCCCTCCCCGAGCCCGCTCTCCCTCCCCGAGCCGAGCCCGCTCTCAACACTGCACGCTCTAGCAGTGCGGCAAGTGCCCGCTGCTTGCGAGCGCGCAGTCCTGCCTGCTCCCCGCCGTGATCGGAGGTGCAGGGGGGGGGGAGGTGCAGGGGGGGAGGTGGTGCAGGGGGGGAGAGGTGCAGGGGGGGAGGTGGTGCAGGGGGGGAGAGGTGCAGGGGGGGAGAGGTACAGGGGGGGGAGGTGCAGGGGGGGGGAGGTGCAGGGGGGGAGGTGCGGTGCAGGGGGAGGTGAGGTGCGATGCAGGGGGGGTGAGGTGCGATGCAGGGGGGGGTGAGGTGCGGTGCAGGGGGGGGTGAGGTGCGGTGCAGGGGGGGTGAGGTGCGGTGCAGGGGGGGGTGAGGTGCGGTGCAGGGGGGGGTGAGGTGCGGTGCAGGGGGGGGTGAGGTGCGGTGCAGGGGGGGGTGAGGTGCGGTGCAGGGGGGTGAGGTGCGGTGCAGGGGGGTGTGGTGCAGTGCAGGGGGGTGAGGTGCGGTGCAGGGGGGTGAGGTGCGGTGCAGGGGGGTGAGGTGCGGTGCAGGGGGGTGAGGTGCGGTGCAGGGGGTGAGGTGCGGTGCAGGGGGGATGTGAGATGCAGGGGGTGGAATGTGTGTGATGTGGAGGGTGAGTATTGTGTGTGATGTGGAGGGTGAGTATTGTGTGTGATGTGGAGGGTGAGTATTGTGTGTGATGTGGAGGGTGAGAATTGTGTGTGATGTGGAGGGTGAGTATTGTGTATGGGTGAGGGGGAGAGATGGGGTTGTGAGAGATGGGGAGTCACAAACATTGATGATGAGGAGTGCTGGGGGAGATATGAGGATGAAGATGATGAGGGTTGCTGGGGGGGATATGAGGATGATGAGGGGGTGCTGGGAGAGATTGAGGGGTGCTGGATATATGAGGATGATAAGGTGCTGGGGGAGAGATGATGATGATGATTTTACCCATGCGGCCCGAATCTGTATTCCTTGGAGCAGTTCGGCCCTTCTCACGTGACAAGTTGTGCAGGCCTGCCTTAGATCAACATTCTCAAACCGAAATAGTTATGGTTGGTAAACTGAGGTTTTCCAGCACCGTTTGGGCCGAGTTTGGGCAGTTTTAGTAACAGCTTTTGTTCTTTCATTCAGAAAGCCGCAGTCTGCCCTGGGTCGTGTTTTTTTTTTTTGCATTTTATTTTAAACTTGCTGAAATGCCTCTCCTCTGGCCCTTTCCAATGGTTTGGGGTGTTCTTCATCCGGTTCTCCGTTCAGGAGATAGGCGTCAAACATATATAAATGTCTGGGAGGTGAATTAGAGAATCCAAGCAGGCGATTTTTTTATCATAGGATTGAAGCAGGGGGTCTCCTGGGATGAACCCCCATTCATTTCAGTTCCGGGGACACCCTGCTTCCTGACAGACGTACCGGTGCCGGTAACCGCTCGACTCGGCCAGCAGGGCTCATGTACTGGCAGCGTTGCAAAGCTTCCATGCCCTGCGGGCCAATAAGAATCTGTGATGTCATCAGGTTCGTGTTCCCATTGGACCACGTGACGCGGGAGCGTTAAAACTTTGGCGATACCGTCGGAGGTAAGTATCTCTGGAAGCAGGCGGTCCCCGGAGCTGAAATGAGTCGGGTTCAGCCCCAGAGACCCCCTGCTTGAATCCTATATTACAAAATAATTTAAAAAAAATTGCATGAGTGGCTCCCTTAAAATGGCGCTCTCCTGAGGGCTCAGGACAGGCGTCAACATCTTCTTCCGTAACAAAAGAGCAGGACATGCTCAGGGGGGAAGGTACTAACATTTCCTGAGCTAATCTCATTGATTTTAAGGAAGGTAGTGTATTTTTAGGGGGGGTGTTTTACAGAAACTGGAGACGCATCAATTCTGTCACGTTTCTCAATCCAATTAAATCTTCAGAGAATGTTGGTGGATTTCCAGGGAAGAGGTTTGTCTCAACAGTTGTTCAAATATACGGTGCCATGACAACCTTTTACTTCAAAATCATCCATTTTACTGTTATTTCTTCAATCTAAATATATAATAATAATAATAATATATATATTTATATATTTTTTTTTAAACAGCTCCCCCTAGTCTCTTATTATTATTATTGTAAAATTACCCCCTTTTTTTTTTTACCTGATATTGGAAGCAGGTATCTCCAGAACCTTACTGTAACTTAGTATCCTAGAACAAGTGTCTTAACTCTGTGCCCAGGACATGCGTGGAAACAAGAGGTAACTCTCACTGTATTACTTCCTGGTAAAATATTTTATAAATAAATAAACCAGGGGGGCTCCGGAGTGAATGTTACTACGGTTTGGGGGGCGACCTGGCGCCAGGGACCTCCTGCTCCCCACTGTAAGTATATTGCTTTCACATTGACCGAGACATCATTGCAACGACAGGAAATGAACATTTAAATATGAAAGGAATTAGCTTTTTTTCAGCGAGTCCAGTTGACAACACCCCTTATCAAATGCATAAATCAAAACAACATTTACCATTAGAAGTTTACATGTAAATACCCATTACTGATACAATGTACATGTCAGCGATTTAAATGCTGCACACTTTACAAATCAGGCACTCTAAGATAATGATATTATGATCGTGCCGTCCAGTCAGACAAAGCATCTGTCACACAGCATGTTTTACTTACACAATATCTCTAATCAATGCATTGACTCTTTCTGACATTTCAAATGAATGAGCAGTAAATGGCAGCCACGGTTTTAATTAGAGAAATTGAGAAAAGCATGACCAACAGCCGGGATAATTTAATTCTTGTGAATTACCATTATGAGAACATGTTTTCAGGTCATAAACAAGAAAAACAGGTTTAGAGGGAAGGGGGTGAGGGAGGATGAGGAGGGAGGAGGGCTCGAGGGAGGATGAGGAGGGAGGAGGGGGCGAGGGAGGATGAGGAGGGAGGAGGGGGCGAGGGAGGATGAGGAGGGAGGAGGGGGCGAGGGAGGATGAGGAGGGAGGAGGGGGCGAGGGAGGATGAGGAGGGAGGAGGGGGCGAGGGAGGATGAGGAGGGAGGAGGGGGCGAGGGAGGATGAGGAGGGAGGAGGGGGCGAGGGAGGATGAGGAGGGAGGAGGGGGCGAGGGAGGATGGCGAGGGAGGAGGGGGCGAGGGAGGAGGGGGCGAGGGAGGAGGGGGCGAGGGAGGAGGGGGCGAGGGAGGAGGGGGCGAGGGAGGAGGGGGCGAGGGAGGAGGGGGCGAGGGAGGAGGGGGCGAGGGAGGAGGGGGCGAGGGAGGAGGGGGCGAGGGAGGAGGGGGCGAGGGAGGAGGGGGCGAGGGAGGAGGGGGCGAGGGAGGAGGGGGCGAGGGAGGAGGGGGCGAGGGAGGAGGGGGCGAGGGAGGAGGGGGCGAGGGAGGAGGGGGCGAGGGAGGAGGGGGCGAGGGAGGAGGGGGCGAGGGAGGAGGGGGCGAGGGAGGAGGGGGCGAGGGAGGAGGAGGAGGGAGGAGGGGGCGAGGGAGGATGAGGAGGGAGGAGGGGGCGAGGGAGGATGAGGAGGGGGCGAGGGAGGATGAGGAGGGGGCGAGGGAGGATGAGGAGGGGGCGAGGGAGGATGAGGAGGGGGCGAGGGAGGATGAGGAGGGGGCGAGGGAGGATGAGGAGGGAGGAGAGGGCGAGGGAGGGTGAGGATGAGGAGGGGGCAAGGGAGGATGAGGAGGGGGCGAGGGAGGATGAGGAGGGGCGAGGGAGGATAAGGAGGGGGCGAGGGAGGATAAGGAGGGGGCGAGGGAGGATAAGGAGGGGGCGAGGGAGGATGAGGAGGGGGCGAGGGAGGATGAGGAGGGGACGAGGGAGGATGAGGAAGGGGCGAGGGAGGATGAGGAAGGGGCGAGGGAGGATGAGGAGGGGGCGAGGGAGGATGAGATGGGAGGAGGGGGTGAGGGAGGATGAGGAGGGAGGGGGCGAGGGAGGATGAGGAGGGAGCGAGGGAGGGTGAGGAGGGGGCGAGGGAGGGTGAGGAGGGGGCGAGGGAGGGTGAGGAGGGGGCGAGGGAGGGTGAGGAGGGGGCGAGGGAGGGTGAGGAGGGGGCGAGGGAGGGTGAGGAGGGGGCGAGGGAGGGTGAGGAGGGGGCGAGGGAGGGTGAGGAGGGGGCGAGGGAGGGTGAGGAGGGGGCGAGGGAGGGTGAGGAGGGGGCGAGGGAGGGTGAGGAGGGGGCGAGGGAGGGTGAGGAGGGGGCGAGGGAGGGTGAGGAGGGGGCGAGGGAGGGTGAGGAGGGGGCGAGGGAGGGTGAGGAGGGGGCGAGGGAGGGTGAGGAGGGGGCGGCGAGGGGGCGAGGGAGGATGAGGAGGGGGCGAGGGAGGATGAGGAGGGGGCGAGGGAGGATGAGGAGGGAGGGGGGGGGAGAGAGGATGCTAGGCAGAAGTGACACTCCAAATCATGAGCAAATACCTGATCGCAGGGGCCGGAGGGGTGGCTGCATTCTGGTGCTGCGGCCCCCCAGCTCTCATCGGGCTACATCTTGTTTCTCACTATTGAAGCAGATCTCAGGAGCAGAGGTTAAAGGGACAATCCCTCCTAGCACCAAAATCTGCACCAGTACAAGACTTCTCTCGTCTCATGCTACTAAAGTAATGCAATTCAGGAATGGTGTGTTCTTGATGCTGAAAGCTAACCCCTTTAGTGCCTACAACACAAGCGCCAGCTTTCTGCCACAATGCTAAACATTTAACAATGAGAGCGGAGATTTCATGCCGCTTAACTTTGCATTAAATTCACAATGTCCGCATAATAAATGAGCCACTCTAAATGTGAATTAAACTATTGATTGCGATTCTCTGATTTGTGACCTGTTTTGGCAATGAGGTATGCATGGAAGAGGCAATCAAAGGGCGTTTGTTTGTTTTGTTTTATTAAAAAAAAAAAAACTGGATTGATCCCCATTAAATTTAATCTCCAGGAGCCCCCTGCTTCTGTAGATGCTTACCTCCAAAAAGGGGGTGCCGGTATCTCTCTGCTTTTCAAAGCACCGCGTCACGCGGGCCAAAAGGAAGCCGCGCCGGATGACGTCACGGCTTCCTATTGGCCCGCAGGGACGCGGGAGATTTGAAAAGCGGCCGTAATGTGAATCCTGCTACACAGCCGGAGTGGCTACTGGCACCTCCTAATTATCTGCAGAAGCAGGGTGTCGCTAGAGCTCAGATTAATGGGGTTCAGCTCCGGAGACGGCCTGCTTCAGTCCTGTGTTGGACGGCCTCTTTAAAACGCGTTGGCTTGATGTCCTATATACAGATGTGGCCAGCTTTACCTTACTCACAGAATAACACAGCTTCAATAGGATTCAGTGGCAGCGATAACGTATTAATATCACAAAGTATTGCACCATAACCTAACCGAGGTCCAAATACTGTTGGCTACATCCGTTCTCCGTCTTTTCTAAAAAATGATTTGCAGTAGCATCCGTTTACTGGTTGGGTTTTGCTCCCAGCACATGTTCCCTCTTAATAAACACAAAAAAGACAATTACACAGGCGAAAAGGCAGGAGTGAACAATTCTTACTTTCCCATCCAAACCGCGTAGCTGTCCGGAAGCTTTGGAATAAAAAGTATCGATTTTCCTGTATCGACGTCGATCGCTCCGTAGCAGCCAGATTCCGTTACTCCGAACATCCAGTGAAAGTAGGATTCCTACATTAAAAGTTACCAAAAAACGTCACTATGACGGCTTGTTGAGATTCGTATTATGGTACAACGAAGACGGTATATCATCGATTAAAATTATACATTCAAGTATGTATAAAACACATTTATGTATGGTATTTACCATTTTAAAATGGGATTAGGAACACAAATTAGAGATATAGAGATATAGAGATATACACACACACACGAAAAACAAGGCAGACAGTGCGCACCGGAGATAAGTTGTAAGTAAATGTATTAAAAACACACAACCATATGTAACTTACAATTGGGTAAATTACAAGTAGGTACAGTGCTGCGTTCCGAGTAGCAGGGGGTCCATAGATGGACGTTCCTAAGGACCTAGTCCCTAAGTCCCCGGACTAGCAACTCCAGGAAGAGCAGGGGCATGCACGCGTCGCAGCAAGAGATGCAAGAACGTGATGCCAGTCGTGAGATACGCGGTGCGTCAACAGCAACACCTCAACGCGTTTCGCATGTTTAACGTGCTTCATCAGAGGGAAGTGTTTTACGCTAGCAAGGCCTCACATACATACCCGAAGCAAGATACATGCGAAACGCGTTGATGCATTGCCACGCAGCGTATCTCGTGACTGACATCACGTTCTTGTGTCTCTTGCTGCGACGCGCGCATGCTCCTGCTGGTCCTGGAGTTGCTAGTTGTAGTCCGGGGACACGATGCACCAGGGTCTTTGGGACTTCCATCTACGGACCCCCTGCTACTCGGAATGCACTGAGCGCCTACTTTTAATTTACCCAATGCTGGGTAATGTAGCAGCATGGAGGAAGCTGCCCAGACCCTTATCAATAGCCCAGTTCTCGGAAATCCCACAGCCCCCCCCAAGCCGGTCAGGTCCCCATCTCCAGAGAGTGAATACCGGACACATACATGTCCAGTATTACCTCTATTTTTTTACTGGACAGTGTCCAAATACAGGACAGTCCGGTTCAAAAACTGGACACCCGACAGCCCTATAGGAAGCCTATATGTGTTACCCCTATAATGGGGGTGTGTGTGTGTGTGTGTGTGTGTGTGTGTGTGTGTGTGTGTGTGTGTGTGTGTGTGTGTGTGTGTGTGTGTGTGTGTGTGTGTGTTCAATACAAAACAATAAAACAAACATGATTTTCTTAAATCTTTAAAATGAAAGCTTCCTCTGAACTTCCAGCACTTAATATTGCAACGCTTATATCTTATGAATGCATCAAATTTTAAAATGTAAATAACGCTTTGGAACAGGCATGAGAAGTAAAAAAATAATAATAATAATAATAATAATAATAATAATAATAAAAAAGGCGATCAGCGCAGACTTCCGCTTTAAGAAGGATCATAGCATCGTTGGTTTTTATATCCAGATACGGAGATTTAAAAGGAACAGGACCTACAGTTTCTAATTAGATTAACTGAGCTAAGAATTAGCGTTTACCAAAACTAGTATTTTAAAGCAGAATATGGCAACCCTCATTTTTCTTTTATTTTACTTAATAGGTTTGAAGCCGGGAGTTTCCGTAGCCGAATTGCTTTAACTTCAGCTCCGGGACCCCCTGCTTCCGGAAATACCTCTGAAGGGGGCGCCAGTAGCAGCTCCAGCTGCGCTAGTTGTTGGTTATCAAAATGGCGACCTAAATGTCCCGTGGGCCAATAGGAAGCCAGGACATCATTCCTCGTGGCTTTCGATTGGCCCATGTGACCAGGGCATTTAAAAAGCTACAGAGCGGTACCGGCAGCAGCTTCGGAGTTAAGTGTCTCAGGGAGCAGGGAGCCCCCAGAGCTGAAATTAAAGAGGTTAATCTCTGGAGACCCCTGCCTCCCAACTATTGGGGGGGGGGGGGTGGAAGGGGGGAAGGAGGGGGGGGCACATGCTCCTTTAAATCCACATTTTATCACAGTGAATCAACCATCAGAAACGTACCTGACGAAAGAGGACACCGGTATCAGTGCAGTATCTTTGGGTTTCTTCTCCTCCTTGCAAGAGAACGATGGAACTCTTCTGAACATCCTTATTGATCCCAAGTCGCTCGCACAAACGTCTTCGGTTAAGGACGAAGAGAGCGGCTGGGACCTTCAAGGTTTCATTCCCCAGCCAATATGACGGACTGAAAGTAAAAGACTTTGCGGTCAGGGGGGCGGTCAGAGGGGCGGGGGGGGGCGGCATCTGATGTAACCAATAGATCACAGAGGAAAGAGAAACTGAACGGTGAGATCGTTTAACCCCCAAAGCAAAAAAAGTAACAACGGTTTAAATTGACCAGAATAGAAGGGGACAGCCCAAAGTACAGTACATGTAATAGAATTAAATTAACAGGGTTGAATTCTATCCGAGAGCTGTGTAACATTAAAGCAGAATTCCAAGCAACATGTTTCCTTTATTTTAAATAGAATTGACGCAGGGGGTGAATCGCGCTGATTTCAGTTCCAGTGACCCCCTGCTCCCCCAGATATTTACCTCTGTAAGGGGTTCCCGGTATCTCTGTGTGCAGTTTACAGTTCACACAAGGGATGATGTCACAGCTTCCTATTGGCATATATCACGCGGGACATTTAAGCGGACATTTTGATATCCCCAACTAGCCCAGCCTGTGGCACCTGCTTTCCTCAGTTCAGCTCCGAAGACCCCCTGTGCCAAACTTATTTATTTATGTGTCGTTTGAACTGCCGCTTTAAGGCAGCAATCCTCTCCTTTTATACCCAGAAGCCGAGCCTAGGGGCTCCACGGTCTCTAGCTACTTACTGGCATAACTTCCTGACATTTAAATCCCCCGTATCACACAGGCAAGAAAGCTGCGATGGATGATGCGTGGTGTTAACCTGCGTGACGCAGGAGATTTCATTCACCATTTTGTTTAACATGGAGGGCACTAAACGTCAGCACCTCATGAACCAGGGGGTCCCCAGAGCTGAACCCAGCTTCCCAACTCCTAAAAAAATAATACGAGTAGCTGGGATTGCAGTTTTAATTAGATTGGACTGCCCACTACAGATAATAATAATAATAAATATTTCATGTAACATGGTTAGTATTTTCTGCCCGCCTCTTCCCCTGTCACGTAAGGCCTTAGTAGTCTAGCTGTGACAGGCCATTCTGTGGGCTTTTGACCCCCCTCATGCTCCTCTGAGTGACTGAAGTGTGGTGGAGACAGAGAGACACAGAGAGAGACACAGAGAGAGACACAGAGAGAGACAGACACAGAGAGAGACAGACACAGAGAGAGACAGACACAGAGAGAGACAGACACAGAGAGAGACAGACACAGAGAGAGACAGACACAGAGAGAGACAGACACAGAGAGAGACAGACACAGAGAGAGACAGACACAGAGAGAGACACCAGCCCACATGGCTGGCTGGGCCTGTAAGATCTTATGCTGAGGACTCAGAGAGCAAGCACCATCCAGAGGCCTGGTATCCTCTGATGCACCGCAGTAACTAAGATCTACAGTGAATGCTGAATAAAGATCCCTTTTGCTTCATCATACTCCTGTCTGAGTGTCTGTCCCTGGGCAGGAGGGAAGAACTGTGCTTTAGTGGGGGACTGATCTCTGGACATCCTGGAGCCCACTACAGCTGGAGGCGCCAAGTACCATGAAGAACATCAGTGATCATCAAAAGCCTGTCCTGGTCTCCTCAACATCGCAGACGACCCATCTCTCCCGATCCTCACAGCTATGCTAGAACTACACCTTGTAGCAGAATAACATCTCCCAGAGGAAAAAGAGGTAGGGGGGGGGGGGGTAGATCAGAATTCAGAGCACTAGAAAACAAGCTTCAGATACCACCACTTAAGCATATTGGTGGAAACTACACATTTACTTACAATAGATCAGGAGTTTTACTACGCTAGGATGGAAGGAAGAACGCCTGTGACAACACTACATTAAAGAAACATACATGTACATAATCTTCAGCCCTTGGTTGGATGAAGGACTTTCCAATGATCTTCCGGTTACTGCGGCTGCAAGCCTCTTCACATAGCTTCAACATTTTCTGATATCCTCCCATCTTACTTTTGGACATTTGTTTTTTTTCAGCTCTCTTGGAATCCAGTCGAGTACCATCTTTATCCAACGACTGTCACTTCTTCTTGCGATATGTCTGGCCTACCGCCATGTTAATTTCTTCAGCAGTGAGATGTCACAGATTTGTTCGGTTTCAAACCCATTCATTTATTTTCCCGTCTCATTGGGTAACACTAAGTGTTACGTCTCTCAATACTTTGAGTTGTCTGAAGCTTCTGATTTTTTAAATTTTTATATACATAAATCAAATTGACAGTCTCGCTCTCTTGAGAATCGCTCCGCTTGTAGGCCTAACATCGATCAATAACACCTTTTGCTATTATTTCACAACACCACTTGAGTGCCAACTTGTTCATTCATTTAGGAATATTGAAAAGTACATTATCAATAATTATTATTGCAGAAATGGATTAGTTGTACTGGCTGGCACGAGAAAGACACTTCATTTATAAAAGTAGGCCTACACAATCTTTGGTTGAAGAATAAATTTTTTTAAAAAACCCATGAAAAATGTGATTGCTGTATATTAAGAATAAGCATTCTTAGGTAAGTGTCTGTTAGTTACTGTATGTGCCCAACCGAATCAACATCCATTGAAAACACCTATATAGGAATAGAACATAGTACAGTAGGGCCTCGCTTCTCGGCAATCCGCCAATACGGCGGTACCGAGAAGTGGGCCGCCATGTCTGCACATGCACAGAAAGGAGACGGCGGAGGTCGCGCATGCACAGAAGGGGGAGCGGCCGAGGTCACGCATGCGCAGAATGGGGACAGCCGAGTCTGCGCATGCGCAGAAGGGGTAGGAAAGACGGAAAATCGCCGGTGGACATAGCAAACGCTTTTCTGCGATTTTTGCTTTCCGGCGGCGGCCTAGAACGGAACCCGCCGTATGAGTGGGGCCCTACTGTATACCGAATACGGCCCTGTCTCCAGTATTGTATTTCCACTTGCCTATACTGTTGCTAGGTAATCCATTGCCTCGGCAACCACCCTTTCCCCCACCCCTGTTATATCCTCTTGTTTCCTTCAGGGGGGGCCTGCAGTTACTTCCTTTTAGAGTTTGCTGCGTTCTGTCCGGCCTCTCCGCACTGCTCCCTGTGATAACATTGTTTCTTACCTACGCCTTATTTTTATACATCCCATATGTGTTCCCCTCATTTCTGTGCATGTTCCCGCAACAAAACATCAGAAATTCCCAGACTGTGATAGGAATTGGGCCGAGTCCATAGACGGACAGGCCGTACTGAGGCGTGCGGACGCTCCGCGCTGAGCCCCTGCATCCTCAATGAGGATGCCTTGAGAGGGGGCTCACGCGAGCGTCCGCAGGCGTGCTGACGAGTTGGAGGTTTCAGCCGAGCGCCAAGCTGTTTTTCAGCGCGCTGTCGGCTGAAAACCTCCAATCACAGCACAGCAGCGTCAACGTCACGGCGCCGTGACAATGACGTCAGTGCGTCGCGGGCGATTGGCCCAGCGACGTCACTGCCCCGCCTCCAACCACCTCCCTCCGGCTCCCTTCGCGCACGCTGGCTCGCCTGCAAGTCCGTGCAATCGCGCTGACTGAAGCATGCGAGCCTCAGCGTTAGCGCGCCTCCGCTCTCCCCACCCCTCTATGGCCCGGGCCTTAGAGTCATCTGCCCATCTCAACAGTAAGTAGGGTTGCCAAGTAGCTTCTCCAAAAATACTGGACACAATGGTAAAAGGTGTGACGTGCTCGACACACACACACACACACACACATCTCAGCTCCATGCCAATTCCTCTTCTCCTTGGCCCCACCCCCAGACTACTGACAGCTACTCCAGATTGGCTGCATTACCCAGCAGCAACCACTCAGGATGGAGGCAGCTGTCCAGCCCCCTAACCACAGCCCTGCTCTCCCTGCTGGGGTGAAACACACGCCCCCTCCTCCCCCAAGCTGGTCAGGTCACTATGTCCACAGAGGTAATAGCGGATACATGCAAGTCCAGTATTACCTCTAATTCTTTACTGGACAGAAAATACAGAAATACAGGCCAGCTCTGTTCAATACCGGATACCTGGCAACCCTGGGCAAGCCTGGGATAGAACAAATACAAATACACAATTGTTAAAGATTGAGTATTTCAGTAGTGAAGATATTAACTTTCAACCATACAGTATCCGCCCCTCATATGGCTGTTGGCTTATCCGTGTGAGCAAAATACTCTTAGGTCAAGTCAAAGTTCAAACTAAAAACTGGACCACGCCTAGAAGTGTAGTGCTCATAACAGGGACCCAAGATGCTAGCACTCCAACTTCGAGTTTGTCGCTCCTGTACGGAGACACTCAACTTCAACATTCAGTGTGTCTGCATCAGTGAGGTCAAGGGCTTCAACTTCAGATGACGTTTTAAAGATACAATATATAACTGAACACTGTATCCCATCATTGGAGTGATAGTATATACAGTATACTATGAAACTAGAATTTCAGCCGAAATCTAAAACTATTGTACTCCCCCAAAAAAGATGTATTTATTTTTTTCTTTGGAAAAATCTTTACATCTTCTCATCGATTGCATCATCATCAATGCTTATAAAATAATAATAAAGGTCAGCAGCTAGTCTTGTGGCTGTCAGAACTTGCATATAGCTTCAGGCGTTTCACCCGTCTTCTAGATAACATGTGAAGGAAAAGTTGATGTTTACTCCCTTAGCATGAATGTTATGGAGTATATATCTAGTAAGACTCTAAACCCTTGAGTGTCAAGAGGACCTGCTACGCACAGACATGTGGAAGCGCTTTTTTTCTCTTTTAGATCTTGTGGAACGGATCCAACCTGTTTAGAAGTAGCAAATCCAACTGTTATTTCACTATGATTATTATGTCTGGTTGGGGATTATTATATTATTATTATTATTATTATTATTATACAAAGGACACACCACTAGACTGGTTTGAAGTTTCACGGCTTTATTCGTTTTTTATTTTTATTCTATTAAATAGTGATTCATATTATATATATTAGTGTGTACACACACGCACACACACCTTCCGTGCCCATGTTTTCCGCCCATTGTTGGCCTTCCTCATCGTTCCCCTATATGGTTTTCGGTAGTTCCACGGTTGTAGGGCTGGGGTGGGTATCCTCCCCAAGTTCCTACACACACTCTAATACAGAGTTTTCTTGGGGAGTTGCGAGTAAGAAAAAAAGTTTGAAATAAAAAAAGTTTAATGTTAATTTTAGAACCATGAAATTCCTTAATTGTACATCTAAGAAACTAGACTGAGGCAGCTATTGATTCTCACAAATGGCACCAATTCCACCATTAACGAAGAGGAGAAATGAATAAATCACATGTCAATTTGCCATGTGAAATGACGTGACGGGTCACATGTGTAAGGATCGCGCTCCTTGCTTACTCCAACCCGCGACCGGGTGTTCCGCTTCTCCTGCAGCACATCTCACCTGCCGGCGAATACCAGCATTCCATCTAGGTGCGGGCGCAGACCACACTCTGCACTAAATGCCGTCCCCGCCTCGAGGCTACGCAGTGACGCCACCAGCACGCACCCGCTATGCGCGGCACTCACATGCGCAGAACCTTCCTTGCTCCTCTGCCTTTACTACACCTGTTGCCGATTCCTCTGCCCGAGTATACACCTGTGCCATCTCTCCAGTCAACCACAGTGAGGCATACTCCCGAGTATGCTCCAATCTCATTGGACAATCTCCCTTTATATGCTCAGCTGCCACACTGCAAATTGGCTGAGCATAAACCTTCCCGCTAGCGAAGTGTTCACTGCTGTCATGCCTCTTCAGTCTTGTCCTGCTCCTTGTTCCCGACATTGGCTACTCTTCCGGACTCCGCTCTTCTGCTCTCCTGACCTCGGCTACGTACGACCATCCGCGCCTCTCCAATACTGACCTCGGCAAAGTACCACGACGATCCAGACCACAGCTAAGTACCTCCTACGATCCGCTACTCTCCAACACCGACCTCTGCAAATATTACTGACCATCCAGACATCTTCTACCCCGACCAATCTACACTCCAGACGCACCCACTCGGCTGTGGGTTGGCGTTATATCAAATGCCCACCTCGGCCTGGCAGCCACGCCTTGTTTGTGGTGAGCACACCGTTACAACATGACCCCGCAGCGTCATTTGATGCCAGGAACAGAGGGAAGGGGGCAGCCGGCAGGGGGGTAGCTGCAAAAGTTTGCGCACCCCTTGTCTATTCTACCTATACCCATCGGAACTTCAGCAGCGTGGAGTCTTACCCGAGATACTTATACAATTTGTACGCATGTTATATTTGTCATTGTTCTTTGATTGGCCACGCAGTACTCTACCAATCATTACATTTTTATTTATCTTAATTAAAATGATTTAATTCTAATTACAAACCTCATTGCTTCATAGAGTATATAATGCATATTCAGGGATCCTTTTCTCTTCCCCGAGCCTTGTTATGGATACCGCACAGGTGGCTCAATCAGTGGCTCAGTCAGAAGGACTGAGCCACCTGTGCTGAAGCAGAGTGAGCCTTAAAAACGGACATGCTGATGGCCCTTGAGTACTGGAGTTGGCCGCCCCTGCTCCATCCCTTTGAATTTCATGTCACTCGGGTCTCTTGTGCAGGATGTTTCTTAAAGTGTCTAGAAAGCCTATGAAACGCAAAATCTACTTGTATGTTACGAACGTGTCCCCTGCTTCAGCATTCGCTCAGTTCTGCCGATGTATTCGTAGCCACAGGGGCACAATATAAAACTTGTACATAAAGGTCGTAATGCAAAGTATAAATTCTGTTATTGGGCGGCTCTCATTTCTTCTTTTAGACCTGAATTTATCAGTTTCTAGGTTACATTAACACAAATGAGTGGAATATAGTTTTTACTGCTAAAAATTATCCTTTGTGTATTGACTTTTTTGACCTACATTTAGAGGTCAACAAAGATAGGAAAATGACTGCCAAGACATATATTAGATTGTAATCGTTACCCTACAGCTAATAGTGGACATTATGAGGGTTTGCAAGAAAAACATTCCTGTCTGCCAATTTAAAGAGGTTAAGGCAGAACTGCTGTGAAACTAGTGATTATTTGGAATCAAGCTACGGACTTGAAACAAAGATTTATAGAAACAGGCTATAATCATAGTGCTTTAGAACAAGATCTAATAAGAGCTAGAGATATGGATATAAATAGGCTTATTTATATCAAACCCAAGATTAAAAGAAGCCATATTAATTAATCTAATGTTCCATAACAAGATTTAACAGAGCTTCCGATAAAATAAGGAATATTGTGGGTAAGCGCCGGCAGATATATTACTCTGTGATCCTATTGTCACTCTTACCGAGGAAAATCTATAAAAAATTCAAAAAAAGCAAATGCATTGACAACAAATGTCGCCAAGCAAGATTAATTCAGTAAAAAACACAAACGGGTGATAAACAATGGTTGGAAAATAAGAAAAGAGAAGAATTTTTTTATGTCTTAACGGGTCCATCTGCCAGTTTGAAGATAGGTTTATTGTCTCTTCCAGGTCTAACAGAAGAAATTCTAGCTACCCAATAACAGAATTGATAAATTGCAGAACAACCGCTCTCTGTGTCCCTGTGGCCAGCAATACATCGGCACATGATACCGAAGCCGAGGACGAGCACGTTCGTAACAGGCGAGAAGGTTTCGCTTGGCATAACCTTTGTAGAGACTTTAAAGAAACATCATGCACAAGACCCGAATGGCACTATTGATGATAGAGGAGGTGATTGGACAAACGTTCAAAAAAAATGGAGACTTATTAGATTTTCAAGCTGCATCCAATGACTCCAGATGGTCTAAATGAAGATCTAGATTTGGTTTCCTTAATTCGAGATTAGTTCTGTATATGGATCAGTAGTAACAAGGAATGGGGAGGAGGTTTCTCTTTAGATGCAGTCTTTTAGTATGGGTTCTCCATTGTGAAATTCATTTAAACACCAACTATTCCTAAAAAAAAATATTTACCTTTATCAGACAAAAGTTGTTTTATTAATTGCTCCGTTTCTCCAGGTTTCGTGTTTTCTGATGGGACCACACAGGTATTTAAAGCATATCATTGAATTACAATACATTTGTGATTATATTTGTTATATGCTTCATCCAAATGTAATACACAAAACAATTTAGATATGCTTTACATATAATGAAATAGCGCAAGATGTTTTTACTATCGCAATGAATCATGGAATTGAGATAACGTATGTCTGTAGAATGCCTTTAAAACATGTCGGTATGCCGATGTATGTCTTTATTGACCAAATCGATTGGTCCAGACTTGTACACGACCTTGTGGGAAGCCCTTAATAAGTGGGCTCAGCCATGGTGGTGGTCATCCCCCAAAAGTGGCGATTCCACAAAACCTTTGGCGCAGCTGAAGTACAGCTAAAGGGTGTCAGCCGTTTGCTGATGTTAAAGCTTTTCTATTTAAATATGAAACTCACCAGCCCTTTATCCCCTGTACCCTTGAGCTCCTATGTCTGTTGTGCCGTGCTCCTTATCCATAATAAACACGGATCCATATCGGCTACGTAAAGAGACCAGTGTGCGCCTGTTAGTTATTCAGGAAGCAAAACAGTATTTAGAATAAAAACCCATTGAAAAGGGTTAATGGCGAAAGGAGCGGCTCAGCGAGTAAAGGCACCAACTCCATCAATGACAGGGAGTTTGAAGCAGAGGAACCCGGTGTCGGCTCCTTGTGACCTTGGGCAAGTCACTTTATCTCCCTGTGCCTCAGGCACCAAAAATAGATTGTAAGCTCTATGGGGCAGGGACTGTGCCTGCAAAAATTCTATGTACAGAGCTGCGTACACTGTCAGTGCTATACAAAGGGGAGTGGGGGACGACGACATTATTACAGTACCAAACCACAAACTTGTTTTTAATACTCACAGATTGAGACAAAAACTTGTAACATTGATTTTTTTTTTGTTGTTGCAAATTAAACAAGACAGGCAAATGGAGGAAAAGGTTTCCCGCATCCCACGAGTTAGCTGCCGCTGCCTAAAACTATTAATACGCGAGTAAAAAAAAAAAGATTAAAATCTATGGAGGGATGAAAGTCTTGATATTTAAAAAAAATCAGAACGCTGTCTTTATCCGACACCAGCCGTGTGTTAATGCATACGCAGCAAAATCAAAAGCAATAAAGCATGTTGATTGGCATTTTACAAGTTTATTGATTCATACATAAGCAATTCAATTAGTAACTTATTGAAAAACAGGCAAACCCTTAATTGGTCTCTCTGCTACTTAACGCCTTCACTGCTGGACAGGCAAGCGACCCACTGGAAAACAATGGATGGGGGTCTCTGTGCAAAGTCTCCCAGCTGCAAATTTAGGGCACAATTTTGGTGAAAAGGGACAAGAGATTTATTAAGAAAAGTGTCCCCAATTACTGCAACAAAAAATTAAAAAGCACAATTTTGGGGGGGAGGTGGGGTATATCTTCTTGCCTTAATGGCTACAAGAGGAAGGGGGGATCCTGTGGGATTCCAAATGCTGCTCCTGTTTGGAGGGACAACTGCTGGTTTCTGTTAAATTAACCATTAAATCTCCAAGCCAGAAATACTAGCCCAGAAGAACAGTACAAGGAGCTTTCAAAATAATTATTTATCCCACGGGCAGTACAAAGGACTCGGGGCCATCCCTTAAGGTTGGAGGAAAGGAGATTTCACCAGCAACAAAGGAAAGGATTCTTTACAGTAAGGGCAGTTACAGTGTGGGATTCATTACCCATGGAGACTGTGATGGCAGATACAATAGATTTGTTCAAAAAAAAGGTTGGACATCTTTTTAGATAGGAAAGGTATACAGGGATATACCAAATAAGTAACATGGGAAGGATGCTGCCCAGGGAATAAGCCAATTGCTAATTCTTGGAGTCACGAAGGAATCTATTTTTCCCCTTATGAGATATCATTGGATGATATGACTCTGGGGTTTGTGTTTGCCTTCCTCTGGATCAATAAGTAAGTATAGATAAAGGATAAAGCATCGGTCGTCTAAATTTAGCATAGGTTGAACTTGATGGACGTACATCTTTTTTCAACCTCATATACTATGTAACTATGTGGCAGCCAGACCAGCCCTGGCTCCTGCAGCCGACAGAAAGCCGAGACGTCATCGGTAAATTGGGGGGGGGGGGGGGGGGGGAGTGGAGATACTTTAATAAATGCGATGCACTTTTTTGGACCTGTTCCGCAGCCGAAAAACCTTGATAGACACTAAAGATCCAGGACCTTCAAGGTGCAAAAGGGTTAATAAGCATTCACATTACTCACGCTTTGTCAACAAGATTAAAAAGGCGAGTATTCAGCCGGCACTAGGCGAGCAAAGGTTTAGGCGGCAATTCTACATCGTACAAAGCAGCCGGTCAGGACCATTCCAGCTAAAAAAAAAATCCCCATGTACTGCGGAAACGGCCGGAATAACCGCTTTATTGGGTTTAATGCAATCAACGTTTTGGCTTCCGGCGGCGCCTTGGTCAGACTGTAAACAAGGCTCACCACATGTGGGTCTAAAGAAGAAATGTGCCCAATATATACACCCCATTCTATCCAGGGCAAGGGCACACAAATCTATGCGTTAACAAAAGAGTATACCTCCCCCAAAGAAGAAAATGTCACCCACGACACTGCCGCCTCAAAACGAAAGCGCCGCTGCGCTGATATTAACAGAGCCCCTACCAGCACGCCACAGGCCGCCCTCACCCGTCAGAGTTTCGTCACTTTGAAGTCAGGGTTTAATGAAAAGCTTCCTGTAACAACGGCAGCCCGGGACAATTAAAAACAATGCGTCTATCACGCCGTCGACAAACTGCCCTTGCCGGTTAAATAATGTGAGCCGATTTACGCCATCGTCGCTGATAAATTTTAGTCCAACAAGCCGCTGCCGCTAATTTTCGTGGCGGCGCACAAGGCTGGGGCCAGAATGTAGGGAAGGGAAGAGAAAGGATGGATTCCAGATTCAGGTCGTCAGCTGTGCAAAAAAATAAAACTAGAGGCAAGGCCAGCCCAGCGCCCCAGGCCTGACAGGTAGGGTGACCAGATGTCCCTTTTTTTGTTCTTTGTCCCGATGGACCTAAAACCTTTTTTTTTTTTTTTTTTTGGTGCAACCAGCCCATGTGCCTGCACCACTGGATCACGCCATGTCGACGGTGCAGCCTGAGAAAAATATGGTCGCCCCGACGAGCCAATTGGGAAATCGGGATCTTGGAGCACGTGATGAAAAAGGAAGAACGCGTTTGGTATATCTCTTAAGGGTATATATCATTGTTCTTTACCTTGTGTGCAGTTCAAGGGGAGTACAGAAGGGTACATATACAATGAAATACAGAGCATTGTGATACACATACATGTGTTAACATCCATATAGGCTAAAATATCAGCCAAGAAATTAAAAATAATATACATATTAATCTAAAATATATATACAGTATTTTGTGACCACTCAGGCACGTTGCAGGATCTTTGCTCTCACATTAAAGCCAGGAGGCATAAGACTCTATCGGGAGGTTTATTATTAAAGGCATAAAACAAAGCAACTATAAAAACTCCTTGATAAAGGACCCGTGGGTCCGAAACGCGTAGGAGGTCCCTGTCTGTGTCCCCCAAGGGGGTGAATTTGTCTCTCACCATGCTGCAATAAAGAAAAGCTTTTTATTCCACACCTGGCTCCCTGGCTGTGCGCCATTCGTTTTTTTCTACTGGATGTCCCTGGATTGTGGATCCTTCTTGGCTTGCACGCCGGTAGAAGAACCCTGGAGATGACGTGAGTGGGGCTTATTGGCTTAGACTGTTATAGTTGGGTTTGACTGTGGTCAATATAATACCTACAAGTCCTTATTCTGCCTACCCACTCCCACTGGTATCTCCATGTGTCATTAATACTTATGTTATTGGATGGAGTTGCTGCGGGTTTGAGCACCCCAACTCCTTCACATAAAATAAAATGAATAGCTCCTCTCTGAGCACTAACTACACAGTACCCATCTTGCCCCTAACTATCCCGGATGGCTGCCCCGTTAACCGGTTACATAAAACTCAGGGATAGCTGCATCACAGGCAGTACAACAAAGGCTTACTAAATTGTCCTTACTTTAGGCTCCTGAGGAAAGTCTATCTCCTATGCCAGGCACATGCTCTGGGCAACATGACTTCCTCCTGGCTAACCTTGTTCACGGCTGCAGAGTCCTGAAGCTCCCAGGTACATCTTTTTCACTTGTTCCATGCAGCCTTCATATATTTTAGGCACTTTTTGATATTTATTAGTAGAGTCTATAGCACACTATTAATTTTTAAGCATTAGCACTGTAGCACAATTATCATTTTTTTTGTAAGTGAATTGACAGTTATGTTTCAACTAAAAATGGTTAGAGAGATTATTTTACAGGTGGTCTCAGGAGCTGAACCCCATACATTTCAGCTCAGGGGACCCCCTGCCTCCTGACATACAGATCTGTATGGGGTGCAGGTATTGCCAGGGGCCCGCATGAGCAGCCGGCAAGTGCCACTGCACTATGTACACGAGTGCCGGAATGCCGATTGGGCATGCACAAAATTTTGCCCATGGCCCCCCCCCCCCCCCCCCCAATGTTTAGCTATGCCACTGGGAATTTCTGCAAAGTTTCAAGCTCCTGCGTCACGTGGGCCAATAGGAAGCCGAACCTAATGACA